>NC_048291.1:2311908-2445523 GCF_009762535.1 Notolabrus celidotus
GTTAGAGCTGGATCAGGCTTGGACCAGGTCTTAGTTATGCTGCTATAGGCCTAAACTGCCGGGGGAACTGGTGCACTGACACACTGGGATCCTAACTCACCCCCAAACCCCCTCATCACTTACTTTAACTCTGCCTGTCCCATTAAAGTTACTAACCATCTTAAACGGGTTCAGGTCCAGAGAAGTCTCTGTGGTTCTGGATCAGGTTTATATATGGATTCCTCTTTGCATGGTTCAGTTTTAACCTGCATCTATGGAAGCAGTGACTTCCACTACAGAGTCATGTCTGTGTTTAATGCAGTGACTTCCACTACAGAGTCATGTCTGTTTTTAATGCAGTGACTTCCACTACAGAGTCATGTCTGTTTTTAATGCAGTGACTTCCACTACAGAGTCATGTCTGTTTTTAATGCAGTGACTTCCACTACAGAGTCATGTCTGTGTTTAATGCAGTGACTTCCACTACAGAGTCATGTCTGTTTTTAATGCAGTGACTTCCACTACAGAGTCATATCTGTGTTTAATGCAGTGACTTCCACTACAGAGTCATGTCTGTTTTTAATGCAGTGACTTCCACTACAGAGTCATGTCTGTTTTTAATGCAGTGACTTCCACTACAGAGTCATGTCTGTGTTTAATGCAGTGACTTCCACTACAGAGTCATGTCTGCTTTGTGTTGCTGACATCAAATTTAAAATGAGTAGATATTTTTCAGTTTTAACATTTGATATGTCGTCTTTGCTCTATTTTTTTTAATGAAATATAAACTTTAAATTATTCACAAACCTTCAGATGTTGTTGTTAACTTTAGACTTTCTAGATCTGTTAGACTTTAAACATGTGCTGCAGCTTCTTTGGCTTATTATTAAAACCTAGAGTTACATGAACTAGATGTAATCCAGTCCCTGAAGGAGTCCTGATTGACTGAGCCTGCCTGTATGCATATTTCAGTTTGTTAGCATGTGTGCATGTGTGTGCGTGTGTGCGTGTGTGTGTGTGTGTGTGTTAAGCCTGACTCCTAATTCCCTGGTTTTAATCGGCTGTGTGATACTTTGGAAAGACAAAGAGGGCCATTGAAGGGGAGCGAGGGGCGGGGGAAGCGGGACAATAAGGGAGCCTAACCCATAACTGCCCGGCCTGTAGCTTCACCAGGATACAAAGGGACTCTCTCTGCACACTGACCCTGCAATCCTCACTACCCATCCTCCACTACGCTCACCCCATCGGCTGAAAAACACCCCGACTCTACGTCAGGTCGGAGCTGGAATGAGATTCAAACATTCCCAAAGTGAGAGAGAGAGCAGGAGGAAGATGGAGTCAGTTAATGAAGTGAATGAATGAGGAGCAGGTGGGAGTGGACTGAGCTGCTGATGTGAAACCTTCTCAGACCTGCAGCTCACACTGACAGCATGTAGAGAGTAACACAAAGCACCTTCAGCCCAAAGAGCTGTTTGTTCTCCTGCTGACGCTCTGGTGAGTCCAGGTCCTGCAGAAAACTCAGGTAGGATCTGATTCTCCTCACAGATGTCGTACTATGAGAAGTACATGAAACCAGGACAAAACTAAGATGCAGACTTAACGATGTTTCCAACAAAACCACCAAACAAAAGCTCTGCAGGACAAACTTAGACAAGAAACCATGAAACCACCGGTCTAACAGGGGAGTCCTGCACACCTGAGGGTCAGACAGGCTCAGATCCCTGAAGTCTCTGTCATTAACACACAGAACCAAAGCTCAGCTCTGACTCTTCATGTATTCGGTCTTTGTGAACCGGAGCTCTCCTGATCTGCAGTTACGTCTCCTTCATATTCAAGTCTTCATCACACTCAGCACCCTCTCTGGACTGACTTCAGAACTCCGTCTGTCCGGGGTCAGACTCGTGCCCCTGATATTTATATAGCGCCTTTCAAGAAACCCAAGGTGGCTTCACAGGGTCAGGTGGGGGGTGTGGGGGGTAGATGAGGAAAGGTCTTGAGGAAAAGGTGCGTTTTAGTTTTGACTGCTTCTTTAAAACTGTCCAGGGTTGGGGCGCTGCAGATGTCGGGAGGGAGAGAGTTCCACAGAGTAGGGTCTGCCACACTGAAGACTCTGTCCCCGAAGGTCCACAGCTTAGTCCGGGGGATGGAGATGGAAAGGAGACCCAGGTCCGAAGACCTTAGGTTCTGGGATGGAGTGTGTTGGTGGAGGAGGTCAGCCAGGTATTGGGGGTGCAGGGGCATGCAGGGATTTGTAGGTGAGGAGGAGGAGCTTATAGGTGATGCGGTACTTTACAGGGAGCCAGTGGAGGTGAATGAGAGTGGGGGTGATGTGCAGAGATCACATCATACAGGGGAGGTAGAGTCTGCAGAGGAGACTCAGGGTACTGGTCCAGATATGAGCTGCTGAGATCCTCCAGACTCCATCTGGAGGAAGGCGAACATACTATATGTTGTTATTATTATTATTATTTATTATTATTATCATTATTGTTATTATTATTATTATTGTTATTTTTTAATATTATCATTATCTTTTTATTTGTATTATTATTATTATTGTTATCATTGTATTATTATCATTCTTAATATATATACATATGTTTTTTAAATTTAATTTAATTTTTTTAGTAGTTATTTTTTTATATTATCATTATCTTTTTATTATTATTATTTTAATTATTTTTTATTATTATTAGAATTTGTATTAATATTATTATAATTGTTATTATTGTTATCATTATCTTTTTATTTTAATTATTTTTATTATTATTATTTATTTATTTATTTTTTAATCATTATTATTATATTATTTTTTAAATTTTAAATTTAATTTAATTGTTTTATTATTATGTCTCACCAGCTGTAACCCAAAATAATGTTAGGAAAGTTGACCGAAACAGTCAAACCTTCAGGAATTCAAAGAAAGATTGTAAATTAAAATCCTGCTATCCTCTGAATCAGTGAAAACATCCACACCGGTTGCTCTCATCAGCTTGTTGTGTGCTTGTTCTTCTTCTCTGGATGTAATGGAGGCTCACATACCTCCACATACTGTGTCCCAACATGTAGGCTTGTTAAAAAGTAGTGGAAAGCAACTTCTATCCTTTGTTTTAATAAGATAAAACTATCAAACTAATAATAACACATTTTTCCATCATCGTCTGATAAGTTTGAACTTTTATCTTTAAGAACTTGTTGACAGAAAATGATGAATTCCTCTAAATAAGAAACAAGAAGCAACATTGGGACAGAGGAGAGACGTCGGGTGGAGACGTGTGAGGGTGAGTCAGAAGATGTTTTCCGTCCCCTCCGCCGGGTGGAGGACGACCTGATGGTGTCCTCGCTGTGGCTGGTGCTGCTGATTGTCACATGGGCTGCCCCCTCCGTCTCGTGAAAGAAGCGCAGCGTCACCCCGAGGCGCTGTCCCCTCCAATCAAAAGACTCACAGATGAAGATTGTTTTTTCAGAGTCCAATAACGTCACTGCGGTTACACGCGTTTACAGATCCAGCACAGACCGGATCCTCTCTGACAACCTCTGGGAGAAACAGGAGGACGCTGCAGTAAACAGCCCGCGGCTGATTTCAGGTCATGAAATGTGCTGCTTTGAACAGTCTGGATTTATCCCTCTCATGTATTCACACACCAGCTGAGCAGATCATGTTCCAGTGAGTGGAGTAACATCACAGCCTTTCGTACACGAAGCCGTCAGTCCCCTCCATCTCTCAAACGTGTAGCCCCCTCCGTCCTCCTGCATGCTCTGACCTTCTTTCTGCTGGAGCAACAACCCACTTTCACACAACAATGCAGAGGCTGTTCGGCTGTGTGTGTGTGAGTGTGTGTGTCAGAGGAGAGGGAGACAGACAGCATGTTGTTTACACACAGTAGTAAACATGCTCCTCGGGTGTCCATGATGGTTATTAGAATACCTACATGTTTGGAACACTCGTAAAGTTCAGCTCCAGCCTTCGTCAGCAGTGACAGATCGGACAGAAGCTTCTTGTGTTGGTGAGAAACCCTCATTGGGGCGTGGGTGGCCTAGAGGTCTAAGCGTGCCCCACGTACAGAGGCTATAGTCCTCGTTGCAGAGGCCGCTGGTTCAACTCCCGGCCTTGACCCTCTGCTGCATGTCTTCCCTCGCTCTCTGCTCCCCATGTGTCCCGTTGAGGTTACCTGTACATCACCTGCTCTATCTTCAGCTGGTGAACCAGGCAGTCCTCTTATTATGTATCTGGATCATGCAAACTTTTACAACATGAAAGAAAGTCCAACGAAGAAAGAGGAGAAGATATTTGTCACTGTTTATTTCATCAGGTTGAATCTGTTTGTTGTTTCTCTAAATAGAAGAAGTGTTAAATTATCACTATGAATGATAGTTTCTACTGTAATAAACTTAACTACTCATATCCTCAGAGCTCTGCAGCTCTCTCCTCTCCTAGCCCCACTTTTATTGTTAGTATTCAGATTTTAAAGGTTAATTTTGGACTTGTGTCTTTATTTAGAGGACAGTGGATAGAGAAGGAATCAGCGGCGAGGGAGTGGAGGATGACAGATCAGGATGGATCCTGGTCCGCCCTCCTCGAGGACTGCAGCCTCGGCACACGGGGCACGAGATTAACCGCTGAGCTAAACCGGTTCCCCCGAATCCGGGAATTTATTGGTTACTGTGAAAGCTTTAAATCAGCCTGCTGCAGGAGATCTTGTGACCCTGTGTGTGCCCTCTGATCAGTGGATGCAGCTCTGCTGGATGTTCAAAGATCTCTGCTTGTAAACAAAGGTGAGCAGACTTTTGCTGTTGGAGTCTACAGTCATGGCCAAAAGTTTTGAGAATGACACAACTATTAATTTTCACAAAGTCTGCTGTTTCAGTTTTTATAATGGCAATTTGCATATACTCCAGAATGTTATGAGGAGTGATCAGCTCAACTGCAATTAATTGCAAAGTCCCTCTTTGCCTTGAAAATGAACTTTATCACCAAAAACACATTTCCACTGCATTTCAGCCCTGCCACAAAAGGACCAGCTAACATCATTTCAATGACACACAGGTGTCACACACATTAACACAGGTGTGGGTGTTGATGAGGACAAGGCTGGCGATCAATCTGTCATGATTGAGTGACTGGACACTTTAAAAGGAAGATGGTGCATGACACCATTGTTCCTCATCTGTTAGCCATGGTTACCTGCAAGGAAACACGTGCAGCCATCATTGCATTGCACAAAAAGGGCCTAACAGGGAAGTTTATAGCAGCCAGTAAGATTGCACCTCAGTCAACCGTCTATCCAATTATCAAGAACTTCAAGGAGAGAGGTTCAATTGTTGCCAAACAGGCTCCAGGGCGCCCAAGAAAGTCCAGCAAGCACCAGGACCGTCTCCTGAAGATGTTACAGCTGTGGGATCGGGCCACCACCAGTGCAGAGCTTGCTCAGGAATGGCAGCAGGCAGGTGTGAGTGCATCTGCACGCACAGTGAGGCGAAGACTTTTGGAGGAAGGCCTGGTGTCAAGGAGGGCAGCAAAGAAGCCACTTCTCTCCAGTAAAAACATCAGGGACAGACTGATATTCTGCAGAAGGTACAGGGACTGGACTGCTGAGGACTGGGGTAAAGTCATTTTCTCTGATGAATCCCCTTTCCCATTGTTTGGGGCATCTGGAGGAAGGCTTGTTCGGAGAAGACGAGGTGAGCGCTACCATCAGTCCTGTCTCTTGCCAACAGTGAAGCATCCTGAGACCATTCATGTGTGGGGTTGCTTTTCGGTCAAGGGAGTGGGCTCTCTCACAATCTTGCCTAAAAACACAGCCATGAATAAAGAATGGTACCAGAACGTCCTCCGAGAGCAACTTCTCCCAACCATCCAAGGGCAGTTTGGTGATGAAGAATGCCTTTTCCAGCATGATGGAGCACCTTGCCATAAAGCAAAAGTCATAACAAGATGGCTCGGGGAACAAAACATTAAGATTTTGGGCCCTTGGCCAGGAAACTCCCCAGATCTTAATCCCATTGAGAACTTGTGGTCAATCCTCAAGAGGCGGGTGGACAATCAAAAACCCACAAATTCTGACAAACTCCAAGCATTGATTATGCAAGAATGGACTGCCATCAGTCAGGATTTGGTCCAGAAGTTGATTGACAGCATGCCAGGGAGAATTGCAGAGGTCTTGAAAAAGAAGGGTCAACACTGCAAATATTGACTTATTGCATGAATTCTGTGTAATTCTCAATAAAAGCTTTTGATACTTATGAAATGCTTCTAATTGTATTTCATTATACCATAGAAACATCTGACAAAAACACCTAAAAACCCTGAAGCAGCAGACTTTGTGAAAATGTAATATTTGTGTCATTCTCAAAACTTTTGGCCATGACTGTACAGACTGACAATCACACTAAGTCAGTCCACATCTTTTACTTCTTTTAAATCATCCTTTAAACTGTTTATTAAGGGGAGAATATTGTGTACAATGTGTCTTAAATGAATAGCTAATTCAATGTATTATTCCTCCTGTATCTTTATCCATCGTTCTTTCTATATTCTCTATTATTTCTGAAACACTTCAGAAAGTAAAGTTTGTTATAAATTCAGTTTCTTCCTCTTCTTCTTGAATTATGGGGGACTGAAAGACTCTCTTGAATCTCCTCAGTTCCCCTGGGAGTCTCCTCTGCTCAGGTGTGAGCCACTCTTTGCATTATTACACACTTCATGTCATAGATCTACTAACCTGAGGTACGTTTTTATAAATCAGACAGTCATTAATATAAAAAGACTTTATTAACAACAATAGAAAGTTCTCTCACACTCTTCACCTCTCTCTAAATCAACAAGAGGAAAAACTACAACACAGTATTGTTTGTAAAATAAAAAGTAGGAGTTGGAGTTTAGTCACACTGCCCCCTGGTGGCTTTACGTCAGAATACAGCCGCTGAAGATGACTTGAGTTTAGTTTGAGTCGAAACGTCAACACAATGAGATATAAACACTTCAGCTCAGAGGATCTTTAACCTCATTAAACTGTTGGTTTATTAACAGTTCGTGTTTCACCTCCCCGTGAAGACCCCAGGTGAGGTGTCTGTGTGAGCAGGTGGGTGATCAGTCCCTGAAGTCCTCTGTGTGGCTGACTGACCTGATGCGATGGTTGGTGTGAACCATCGTTTCTAGTTTTTGCAGATGGGAGAAGTTTAGTCGGTTATGATGAGCTCGTCGCAGCCCCAGTCCTCGTAGCTCCCGTCAGGAAGGTACCGGCGGATGATGATGGGGATCTTTCTGCTCCTGGAGGAGAAAACAAAACAAATATCATCAATTATTAGACTTAATATAATGACTGAGAGACTAAATGATGCAGTCATGATTTCATTTTCCTATAATGTAACATATGTACTCACTTCAGCTCCTTCATGGCGATCTGCAGGGGGTCGGTCTCTCCCTCCAGCTCCACCATCACCGGGGCGCACATACTGATGAACCAAAGTCAGACAACAGACACAGTTAGTCCTGGACTACAGTCAGACTCATCCTCCAGCAGCCACAGCCCACTACAACACCACAATCAAGGCCGGGTGATCGTGAATGTTACGTTAAAGTAAAGACACAAGTCACTCAAATAAATCAGTCACTCATACTCAACTAGCTCCTGCAGAAATTAGGCCCCCCTTACTGGTTCCTATCTGCAACCTAGTCCAGCTTAGCAGTTTAAAATGTCAGTTCTGATCACACACGCCAAATCCCTCCACTAAAAGTAGTCTGTCTCATTCCCCCTCTGCCTGTTGACCCTGTGGTAAAAACGTTAGAATGAAAGGCTTCTGATTAATCAAAGCAACAGAATTGAATCCTCAACACCAAAAGCAACACCAGGAACAACCTGATCACACATCATATCAAATCACTCCACTAAAAGTAGTCCGTCTCATTCCCCCTCTGCCTATTGACCCTGTGGTAAAGACGTCAGTGTGGTCTCAGGCTGGTCTTGGTCGTGGGGAAATAATGACAGTTTTTGGGCTCAGATGTGAGAGCAGCCTGAGGAGCTACTGGACCCAAACCATCTCTGAGAGGGAGAAGTGGAGCAACATCCTGTCCTGTGATCCAGAGCTGGAGAGGGCATCTCTAAGCTGCTGAGCCGGGATCAGGTTTGAACATTTAAACAACATTTAAATACTTGGGTCTTCTCTTAAATGAAAATCTTTCTTTTACTCCTCATATTGAGTCTTACTAAAAAGCTGAGGGTGAAGTTGGGTTTCTTTTAAAGAAACAGACGCTGTTTTTCCTTTGCTGCTCGTAAAAAGCTCATTCTAGAAACCTTTGTATCTGTAATTGACTCTGGTGATGTTCTTTACATGCATGCTTCCTCAGCCTCTCTGAAAATGTTGGACTCAGTGTCCCATGCTGCATTGCGGTTTGTTTCTGGTTTAGGTTTCCGCACACATCACTGTATCTTGTATGAGAAGGTCGACTTGTCTTCCTTACACAACAGAAGAATGGAGCATTGGTATATCTTTCTTTATCAGGACATACTCCAGGAGCTGTCGTCTTATTTATGCTCCTTATTGGCTCCTAAAGTCGTCAGTGGTCGCATCTTCGGTCCCATGGACAAATTATTTTTGTCATTCCTCAGACTCACTCTGTTTTTGGTAAAAGTGCTTTTAATCACCTATTATCACCTTAAGAATATATCATGGATTAAAGGACTCATGTCTCAGCAGGATGCAGAAAAACTGGTCCATGCATTTATCTTTAGCAGACTAGACTACTGTAACGGGGTCTTTACAGGACTCCCTAAAAAGTCCATCAGACGGCTGCAGCTCATACAGAATGCTGCTGCTCGAGTCCTAACAAGGACCAAAAAAGTAGACCACATTACTCCAGTTCTTAGATCTCTACACTGGCTTCCTGTCTGTCAGAGAATAGACTTTAAAATCCTGCTGATGGTTTATAAAGCACTGAATGGTTTAGGCCCAAAATACATTGCTGATCTGCTACTACTTTATGAACCACCTCGACCTCTGAGGTCATCAGGTACTGGTCTGCTTTCAGTCCCAAGAGTCAGAACGAAACATGGTGAAGCAGCGTTTAGTCATTATGCACCACATATCTGGAACACACTCCCTGAAAGCTGCAGGTCTGCTCCAACTCTCACCTCTTTTAAATCAAAGACTAAGACTTTTTTTTTTGCCACTGCCTTCCTATCTTAGATTATTTTAACCCACTTTAAATTAAAATTTTAATATATTTCTAATTTTCCTTTTCTTTTCTGTTTTATGTGTTATTGTATGCCTGTCTGAATGTCTCCAATGCTTTTAATGCTTTTAATGTAAAGCACATTGAGTTGCCCTTGTGTATGAAATGCGCTATACAAATAAAGCTGCCTTGCCTTGCCTAATGTCTTTGCTCCCTCTCCTTGGTTTGAGCTTCAGGGTCGCCTGAAACTGGATTCTTTAATTCAATTGGAGGATTTTAAAACTAGGATAAAGGATGATCTGATCAGCTTGTGCACACGTTTTAGAACTTAACACTGCTAACTTATAAATGTAATACTTGTCACTGTATGTTTTGTCCTGTTCTCAATGTGAAACTTGTTATGCTGCTGTCTTGGCCAGGACTCCTTAGTAAAAGAGACTTTGAATCTCAATGGGAATATTCCTGGTCAAATAAAGGTTAAATAATTTTTTTAAAAACTGGACCCTGAATCTAAATGTTTACATGAACTCACGCTATCTGCAGAGCTCGTGTTCCTAAAACTCTGGCTCTCTCATATTTGGTCATGTAAGATGTGGTGATCCTCTTCTGGTTGGCTTGTTGGCCCTCTCCTGCAGGTAAGATCTGCACGTTCTCCTGGTCCTCCTGCAGGCAGCACATTAAACAGAGATTGACTTTATGAATGTATGAGATTATAAACACTACAACACACAGGAGCGAGGGGCTTGACATGCTAAACACGAGCTGAATACAGGTTTAATCTAGTTAGGATCACTAGTGAGGTTAAAATTAAACATTAAACTCACATCTTCAGCGTTTTCAAGATCATCTAATCCCTCATCCTCCTCGGCGTCGTCGAAATCTCCGTCATCGAAGCTGAAACAGATTAATAATCAGATTTAAAAACAGATTAATAAACAGATGAATAAACATCAGACTGTCTGAACGTCCCTGAGCTAACACGCTAACGTTAGCACACGTTGTGTCGTTTTAAAGTAAAACCGCAGATTAAAAATCATATTTAATATATTTTGTTACTCACTTATCTTCGTTGTCCGACATGTTTGATTTGAAAGTCTATTTGTTCCTTATAAATATGAATTATCTTGATTTTTAGAGACACTTCTTGTTGTCAACACTAGCCCACATGAACATCGAGAAGTCACAACTTCCGGCGGGTCGGTGCGTCGGTAAATATTCCGGGTGCGCAAAGAGACGATCCGTCTTTAGTTCCTCCTCTTTCTTTCCCTTTTTTTTTTTTAAAGTTTGACGACAAACTGTTGCGTTGCTGCCATCTTTAGGTTTCATTCTTCCTCACTTCCATTTAGAGACATTTTCATTAGGTTCAGTTGCTGCAGAAGACAAGCTAATAACCATTTTATCCTTGTGCAAGGTCACAGTTTCCTGGAACTCTGTAACGTTTGACCTTATTTTGGGTTACAGCCAGAGTAACATCATAATAATAAATAAATACAATTTATACAAATAAATAAATAAATAATAATATTGTTATTTTTATTATTATGATGTTAATCTGGCTGTAACCCAAAATGAAGTCAAATGTTACAGAGTTTCAGGAAACTGAGACCGTGCACAAGGATAAAATTGTTATTATTAATAATGATAACCAAAACTAAATAATAATAATAATAGTAATAATAATAATAAAAAACAATACAAAAACTACATTGATGAAATCAACAAGACATGATAGAGTGCAAATAATACATCTAATTAATAGGATAAGATACAGGGCAGTGAAGAGGTGTAATCAGAGTGAATTAAGAATAAGAATAAGAATAAGAAAGTCCTTCACTTGTCCCACAACTGGGAAATTCAAGTGTCACAGTAGCAAGTAGACAGTGCAAAACATATATATAAAGCAAACAAGAGCCTATAAATCAACATTTATTAAAAGTTTTTAGCAATTAAAATTAAAGAGGTTAAAAAAATAAGCTAATCTACAACAGATATCTCTCTCTCTCTCTCTCTCTCTATCTATCTATATATATATATATATATATATATATATTATTGGTTATAGAGTCTGATCACTGCAGGAAGTAAAGACCTGCGGTATCTCTCCGTGAGACACAGCGGGTGAAGAAGTCTGTCACTGAACGAGCTCCTTAGTGTTGTTCTGGTCTCCTGGAGGGGGGGGGTGACGTGTTGTCCATCAGAGAAGATAGCTTTGCTATCATCCTCCTGTCAGCCACCTCCTCCGCAGGGTCCACAGTGGGCAGCCCAGGACAGAGCTGGCCTTCTTCACCAGTCTGTTCAGCTTCTTCCTGTCAGCAGCAGAGATGCTGCTTCCCCAGCAGACCACTCCAAAGAAGATGGCTGATGCCACCACAGAGTCAAAGAAGGACTTCAGAAGAGCCCCCTCAATAAACCAAAAGACCTGAGTCTCCTGAGCAGTCTGCTTTGTCCCTTCTTGTACAGCGTGTTTGAGTTGTCTGACCAGTCCAGTTTAGCCAGTTTAAAAAGATGTGACACAGTTTCATATTATGCTGCATGTTCTTTGTAATTCTTCAAACTTCCACCTAAATAAATTATTTCTAAAAGACTTAAGTGTAGAAGACAATATTATTAACTCAATTCCAAAAATACATTTGGACGTTGAATTAAGTGTTTATAAAAACGGATTTTGATGGTTTGAATGTTTTAAAGTTTAAATTTAGCAAAAAATAGTGCAAACTTATTTTGTTTTGATGCACGTTTGTACATCCAGGTTTCACATCAGCCCTAAGCTCTGCTGTCCTGTGTTTCTGAGACATTGGAGCAAAAATAGGATCACTAAAAATACAAATAATACAAATAATATCTGTACTTGTGTTTGGGTCTGTAGCTGTGAACCTTTTCTTTATTATGAAACACAGATGAAGTTTGTTTCTACTGACTCAACATCGTAAATAAACAAGCTGGAGATAAAAACTTTATTTACAGAATGAACAATCCTCCTTCAAAAACAGGTGTACAGCTTTGAAACATATTTTAGCGTACGTTATCTCAGAGTAAGAAACAGTATAAAATATAAATATTGACTGTGTACAGGAGACAGGACGGGTGAAGAAACCCAGGGGAGAACAAGTATTCTGTCTCAGCTGCCGAGCTGCATTTCAACATGAAACTAAAAAACGTCTCTCTGATCATCTTCATCGTCTTCATCGTCTTCATCGTCTTCATCGTCTTCATCGTCTTCATCGTCTTCATCGTCTCACGTCAGCTGCATCTTGATGACTCAGGGTCTCTGTGGTCGTGAGAGATCTTCAGCTCTTCACGTTGTCTTTGGACTCGTCTGCTTTATGGTTCAACAACTTAAAAACTTTAATTGGTTTGAACTTTCCTTTTGACTTCTTCAGGTCCTTCAGTCCTTCTTTCTGGAGCTCTGACGGGAGAATCACGAGAGAGAAACATGGTTCATTATGTTCAGCAGGTTTCAGAGGTGAAGGCTGACACACCTCCGTCTCCCTCACCGGTCGAGAGGAGAGTGTGACGTGCACAGAAGAAGACACAACAGTAACACAAACTCAAGTTCAACATTACTGCCTCACCTTTGTCCTTCATCACGGTTTCTAACAGCATGTCCTCCTCTCTCTCCCTGTAGAGAAACACAAAGTTAAATATAAACCTGTGACTGTGAGAAAACAAGGTGTGTGTTGTTGTTGTTGTTGTTGTTTACCTCAGCCGGTCCTGATCCAAGCTGCTGATGATCTGGTTCCTCTCCTCGATGACGGTGACCAGCTCGTCCATCAGCTGCTGCTCCTGACCTCGCTCTTGTTCGCTCCAGTCGCCCTCTGAAGGTGGAGAGCAAATCACTCCTTCATGTTAAACTCAGCGACACGTTCAGGAAGCTGATCACTGTTTCTGTTTTTATTTATTGATCCTTTTAATTTACCTGTATTAGCTTTCAGGTTACAATGAAACTATTAGAACTTCTAACTTTCAGAAATATTCTCCTGTTTTCTTTAAGACCTCATACGATCTTTATATTCAGTGTGTGTGCAGAAACGTTGATCTTATTGATGATATGATCGTATAAATTAAAGGAATAAATTAAAGGAATTTTGAATCAATGCAGGGTCCTGTCAGGTCGTATTGTGTTGTATGGTGTTTTGTTGTATCGTGTCCTGTTGTTTCGTGCCTTGTCTAATCGTACTGAACTAAATCAAATTGTGTCGTGTCTCACTGTATCCTGCTGTGTCGTTCCATATCGTGTTGTATCGTATGGTGTCTTATCTTGTCTAACGTGTCTTGCTATGTTGTGTCGTGTCTTATTGTATCGTGTTGTATCATGTCTAACCTGCGTGACGCGTCTGATCGTATCTTGTCGTATCGTGTCTTATCTTGTCTAACGTGTCATGCTATGTGTTGTCGTGTCTTGCTGTGTCTTATGGTGTCTTATCGTATGGTGTCGTTTTGTATGGTGTCTTATCTTGGTTAACGTGTCGTGTTATGTGTTATCGTGTCTTGTTGTGTCTTATCACAACGTGTCTCACTTGACTTGTCGTATCTTATCGTATCGTGTCGTTACGTATCTTGTCGTATCGTATGGTGTCTTATCTCGTCTAGCATGTCGTGCTATGTGTTGTCTTGTCTTATCGTATCATGTCTTGTCATGTTGAGTCGTATCATGTCATGTTGTGTCATGTCATGTCGTGTGGTATCATGTCATGTCGTATCATGTCGTGTTGTATCATGTCGTGTCGTATCATGTCATGTCGTATCATGTCATGTCGTATCATGTCATGTTGTATCATGTCGTGTCGTATCATGTCATGTCGTATCATGTCATGTTGTATCATGTCATGTCGTATCATGTCATGTCGTGTCATGTCTTGTCATGTCGAGTCGTATCGTATCATGTCATGTCTTGCCATGTCGTGTCATGTCGTGTCGTATCATGTCATGTTGTGTCTTGTCATGTTGTGTCATGTCGTGTCGTATCATGTCATGTCGTATCATGTCATGTCGTATCATGTCATGTTGTATCATGTCATGTCGTATCATGTCATGTCGTATCATGTCATGTCGTATCATGTCATGTTGTATCATGTCATGTTGTGTCATGTCGAGTCGTATCGTATCATGTCATGTTGTGTCTTGTCATGTTGTGTCATGTCGTGTCGTATCATGTCATGTCGTATCATGTCATGTTGTATCATGTCATGTTGTGTCATGTCGAGTCGTATCGTATCATGTCATGTTGTGTCTTGTCATGTTGTGTCATGTCGTGTCGTATCATGTCATGTCGTATCATGTCATGTCGTATCATGTCATGTTGTATCATGTCATGTCGTATCATGTCATGTCGTATCATGTCATGTCGTATCATGTCATGTCGTATCATGTCATGTTGTATCATGTCATGTCGTATCATGTCATGTCGTATCATGTCATGTCGTATCATGTCATGTCGTATCATGTCATGTTGTATCATGTCATGTCGTATCATGTCATGTTGTATCATGTCATGTCGTATCATGTCATGTTGTATCATGTCATGTCGTATCATGTCATGCCGTATCATGTCATGTTGTATCATGTCATGTCGTATCATGTCATGTCGTATCATGTCATGTCGTATCATGTCATGTCGTATCATGTCATGTCGTATCATGTCATGTCGTATCATGTCATGTCGTATCATGTCATGTTGTGTCATGTCATGTCGTGTGGTATCATGTCGTGTGGTATCATGTCATGTTGTGTCATGTCGTGTCGTATCATGTCATGTCGTATCATGTCATGTCGTATCATGTCATGTCGTATCATGTCATGTCGTATCATGTCATGTCGTATCATGTCATGTCGTGTCGTATCGTATCATGTCATGTTGTATCATGTCATGTTGTATCATGTCATGTCGTATCATGTCATGTCGTATCATGTCATGTCGTATCATTTCATGTCGTATCATGTCATGTTGTATCATGTCGTGTCGTATCATGTCATGTCGTATCATGTCATGTCGTATCATGTCATGTCGTATCATGTCATGTCGTATCATGTCATGTCGTATCATGTCATGTTGTATCATGTCATGTCGTATCATGTCATGTCGTATCATGTCATGTCGTATCATGTCATGTCGTATCATGTCATGTCGTATCATGTCATGTCGTATCATGTCATGTCGTATCATGTCATGTCGTATCATGTCATGTCGTATCATGTCATGTTGTGTCATGTCTTGTCATGTCGAGTCGTATCGTATCATGTCATGTCTTGCCATGTCGTGTCATGTCGTGTCGTATCATGTCATGATGTGTCTTGTCATGTTGTGTCATGTCGAGTCGTATCGTATCATGTCATGTTGTGTCTTGTCATGTTGTGTCATGTCGTGTCGTATCATGTCATGTCGTATCATGTCATGTCGTATCATGTCATGTTGTATCATGTCATGTCGTATCATGTCATGTTGTATCATGTCATGTCGTATCATGTCATGTCGTATCATGTCATGTCGTATCATGTCATGTCGTATCATGTCATGTCGTATCATGTCATGTTGTGTCATGTCATGTCGTGTGGTATCATGTCGTGTGGTATCATGTCATGTTGTGTCATGTCGTGTCGTATCATGTCATGTCGTATCATGTCATGTCGTATCATGTCATGTCGTATCATGTCATGTCGTATCATGTCATGTCGTATCATGTCATGTCGTGTCGTATCATGTCATGTCGTGTCGTATCATGTCATGTTGTATCATGTCATGTTGTATCATGTCATGTTGTATCATGTCATGTCGTATCATGTCATGTCGTATCATGTCATGTCGTATCATGTCATGTCGTATCATGTCATGTCGTATCATGTCATGTCGTATCATGTCATGTCGTATCATGTCATGTTGTATCATGTCATGTTGTATCATGTCGTGTCGTATCATGTCATGTCGTATCATGTCATGTCGTATCATGTCATGTCGTATCATGTCATGTCGTATCATGTCATGTTGTATCATGTCATGTCATGTCGTATCATGTCGTATCATGTCATGTCGTATCATGTCATGTTGTATCATGTCATGTCGTATCATGTCATGTCGTATCATGTCATGTCGTATCATGTCATGTTGTATCATGTCATGTCGTATCATGTCATGTCGTATCATGTCATGTCGTATCATGTCATGTCGTATCATGTCATGTCGTATCATGTCATGTCGTATCATGTCATGTCGTATCATGTCATGTTGTATCATGTCATGTCGTATCATGTCATGTCGTGTCATGTCATGTCGTATCATGTCATGTCGTATCATGTCATGTCGTATCATGTCATGTCGTATCATGTCATGTCGTATCATGTCATGTCGTGTCGTATCGTATCATGTCATGTTGTATCATGTCATGTTGTATCATGTCATGTCGTATCATGTCATGTCGTATCATGTCATGTCGTATCATGTCATGTTGTATCATGTCATGTTGTATCATGTCGTGTCGTATCATGTCATGTCGTATCATGTCATGTCGTATCATGTCATGTCGTATCATGTCATGTCGTATCATGTCATGTCGTATCATGTCATGTTGTATCATGTCATGTCGTATCATGTCATGTCGTATCATGTCATGTCGTATCATGTCATGTCGTATCATGTCATGTCGTATCATGTCATGTCGTATCATGTCATGTCGTATCATGTCATGTCGTATCATGTCATGTCGTGTCATGTCTTGTCATGTCGAGTCGTATCGTATCATGTCATGTCTTGCCATGTCGTGTCATGTCGTGTCGTATCATGTCATGATGTGTCTTGTCATGTTGTGTCATGTCGAGTCGTATCGTATCATGTCATGTTGTGTCTTGTCATGTTGTGTCATGTCGTGTCGTATCATGTCATGTCGTATCATGTCATGTCGTATCATGTCATGTTGTATCATGTCATGTCGTATCATGTCATGTCGTATCATGTCATGTCGTATCATGTCATGTTGTATCATGTCATGTCGTATCATGTCATGTTGTATCATGTCATGTCGTATCATGTCATGTCGTGTCATGTCTTGTCATGTCGAGTCGTATCGTATCATGTCATGTCTTGCCATGTCGTGTCATGTCGTATCATGTCATGTTGTGTCTTGTCATGTTGTGTCATGTCGAGTCGTATCGTATCATGTCATGTTGTGTCTTGTCATGTTGTGTCATGTCGTGTCGTATCATGTCATGTCGTATCATGTCATGTCGTATCATGTCATGTTGTATCATGTCGAGTCGTATCATGTCATGTCGTATCATGTCATGTCGTATCATGTCATGTCGTATCATGTCATGTTGTATCATGTCATGTCGTATCATGTCATGTTGTATCATGTCATGTCGTATCATGTCATGTTGTATCATGTCATGTCGTATCATGTCATGTCGTATCATGTCATGTCGTATCATGTCATGTTGTATCATGTCATGTTGTATCATGTCATGTCGTATCATGTCATGTCGTATCATGTCATGTCGTATCATGTCATGTTGTGTCATGTCATGTCGTGTGGTATCATGTCGTGTGGTATCATGTCATGTTGTGTCATGTCGTGTCGTATCATGTCATGTCGTATCATGTCATGTCGTATCATGTCATGTCGTATCATGTCATGTCGTATCATGTCATGTCGTATCATGTCATGTCGTGTCGTATCATGTCATGTCGTGTCGTATCATGTCATGTTGTATCATGTCATGTTGTATCATGTCATGTTGTATCATGTCATGTTGTATCATGTCATGTCGTATCATGTCATGTCGTATCATGTCATGTCGTATCATGTCATGTCGTATCATGTCATGTCGTATCATGTCATGTCGTATCATGTCATGTTGTATCATGTCGTGTCGTATCATGTCGTGTCGTATCATGTCATGTCGTATCATGTCATGTCGTATCATGTCATGTCGTATCATGTCATGTTGTATCATGTCATGTCATGTCGTATCATGTCGTATCATGTCATGTCGTATCATGTCATGTTGTATCATGTCATGTCGTATCATGTCATGTCGTATCATGTCATGTCGTATCATGTCATGTTGTATCATGTCATGTCGTATCATGTCATGTCGTATCATGTCATGTCGTATCATGTCATGTTGTATCATGTCATGTCGTATCATGTCATGTCGTATCATGTCATGTCGTATCATGTCATGTCGTATCATGTCATGTCGTATCATGTCATGTCGTGTCATGTCATGTCGTATCATGTCATGTCGTATCATGTCATGTCGTATCATGTCATGTCGTATCATGTCATGTTGTATCATGTCATGTCGTATCATGTCATGTTGTATCGTGTCGTATCGTATCATGTCATGTTGTATCATGTCATGTTGTATCGTGTCGTATCGTATCATGTCATGTTGTATCGTGTCGTATCGTATCATGTCATGTCGTATCATGTCATGTTGTATCGTGTCGTATCGTATCATGTCATGTTGTATCATGTCATGTCGTATCATGTCATGTCGTATCATGTCATGTCGTATCATGTCATGTCGTATCATGTCATGTTGTATCATGTCATGTCGTATCATGTCATGTTGTATCATGTCATGTCGTATCATGTCATGTCGTGTCATGTCTTGTCATGTCGAGTCGTATCGTATCATGTCATGTCTTGCCATGTCGTGTCATGTCGTGTCGTATCATGTCATGTTGTGTCTTGTCATGTTGTGTCATGTCGAGTCGTATCGTATCATGTCATGTTGTGTCTTGTCATGTTGTGTCATGTCGTGTCGTATCATGTCATGTCGTATCATGTCATGTCGTATCATGTCATGTCGTATCATGTCATGTTGTATCATGTCATGTTGTATCATGTCATGTTGTATCATGTCATGTTGTATCATGTCATGTCGTATCATGTCGTGTGGTATGTCATGTTGTATCATGTCATGTTGTATCATGTCATGTCGTATCATGTCATGTTGTATCATGTCATGTCGTATCATGTCGTGTGGTATCATGTCATGTGGTATCATGTCATGTCGTATCATGTCATGTTGTATCATGTCATGTTGTATCATGTCATGTTGTATCATGTCATGTCGTATCATGTCGTGTGGTATCATGTCATGTCGTATCATGTCATGTTGTATCATGTCATGTCGTATCATGTCATGTCGTATCATGTCATGTCGTATCATGTCATGTCGTATCATGTCATGTTGTATCATGTCATGTCGTATCATGTCATGTCGTGTCATGTCTTGTCATGTCGTATCATGTCATGTCGTGTCATGTCTTGTCATGTCGAGTCGTATCGTATCATGTCATGTCTTGCCATGTCGTGTCATGTCGTGTCGTATCATGTCATGTTGTGTCTTGTCATGTTGTGTCATGTCGAGTCGTATCGTATCATGTCATGTTGTGTCTTGTCATGTTGTGTCATGTCGTGTCGTATCATGTAATGTCGTATCATGTCATGTCGTGTCATGTCTTGTCATGTCGAGTCATATCATGTCTTGTCGTATCATGTCGTGTCGTATCATGTCATGTTTTGTCATGTCTTGTCATGTCGTGTCGTATCATATCATGTTGTGTCTTGTCATGTTGTGTCATGTCGTGTCATGTCGTATCATGTCATGTTGTGTCATGTCGTGTCATGTCGTATCATGTCATGTTTTGTCATGTCTTGTCATGTCGTGTCGTATCATGTCATGTTGTGTCTTGTCATGTTGTGTCATGTCGTGTCATGTCGTATCATGTCATGTTGTGTCATGTCGTGTCGTGTCGTATCATGTAATGTTCTGTCATGTCATGTCGTATCATGTCATGTCTTGTCATGTCGTGTCGTATCATGTCATGTTGTGTCATGTCTTGTCATAAGTAGATGTTGGAAACAGAGACAGAGAGTGATGCAGAGTAACACACTGACCTGGTTTATTCAGGAGACACCTGAGCTGATACTCCACATCAGCCTGTCTCTCCTCTAACTTCTGCTGCTTCGTCCTGAGAGAAAACACACAACACTAAATATCTGCATCATTTAAGAAACTCAAATCACACTGAATAAACTGCAGTTCAAAATACTAAGAGTAGATATAACTTACTACCAAAGAGAACTCCTCTTTAAAGGTACTTACAGGTAAACCAGCTCTGTGTCTCTGCGCACTAAAACGTTCCTCTCATGGACCAGAGAGAACCACTCCATCAGCATCTGCTCCTCCTCTTTATCTGAAACCACAGACGCAGACTGAAGCTCTGTGTCCACGCAGACTTCATATAGACTGTGTTTAATGTGTCATCTTCTCTAACCGTTCTTTCCGTCTCTCAGATTCCTCTCCAGCTGGACTCCTCTCTGCTCCAGCGTCTGCAGGTGTTTGTCCAGCTCTCTCATCTCCCCCCTCAGGTCGTCTGTGGAAACGTCCTGATCCGTCTGCACCTGTCGGGCAACGTAAGAGACGTAGACTCAGGGAAGTGTCACACAAGAAGCTATAGGAAACAGAAAGTAAACATGGTGTTAATCCAGGCGGCGTACCTTCCTCCTGATGAGGGGGAATCCGTGTCCGGGGGCGGGGCCTCGTCTGGAGGAGAGGGACTGGAAGGTCTTTGATTTGGGCATCGCAGACTTTCGATCAAACGGATTCTCTTTGCAGGACAGCTGGAGAAACAATTACAAAAGTGGAGTTGTTCTGAAGTTTAGACTTCTAAAGCTTGTTTTAAAAAGTTCAGTCTGTTTCATGTCCGGTTGAAAACTCCTCACAGGAGCTTTAAGACGGCTGCAGAGGAAGTTTTACTCAGCTCAAACAAGAACTATAAACATTTTGAATCAATAAAATCATTCAAAATAAATATCTGTCATGCATCATTCTTGAGGAGGTCCCTGTGTAGAGAGGGGGATGATGTATCGTGAGCAGGTTGATACAGCAGAGGTCCTGCTCACCCTATCAGGGGTCACATGAGCTGATGTCCTCACACATACCTTACTCTCAGACGACGACACCTGATCGTATCCACGAGCCTCATCCAAGTCCACAGGCAGCGAGGAGCTGTGACAGCGTGTCTGCGTGATCGCCGGAACAGAGAGACTTCTGGGTAAAATATAAACCTGAGCTTCCTCTGGAGCTTCACGCGGCCACGCCGCTGCTGCTTCAGTCACGTTCTGCAGAGACCCTCCCATGTTACCTGGTTCCTGCTGGACGGTCACGCCCCCTTCACTCACGTCTCCCACCGGCTGACTTGAAGTCTGCACGGCGAGAGTCACGGCGAGGGTCACGGCGAGCGCTTCCTCTGCGGCCTCCTGAGGGTCTGATGTCACAGAAGGGGAGGAGACATCTTCGGTGTGCTCAGAGCAGACCACAGCATCCCTGTTCTCTGGTTTATCTGACACACTGCTGCTCCCTGACGATCCGGCTGCCACTGAAGGCTTCCTTTGGTCTGCAGCAGCTGGTTTCGTGCTTTCGACCACAGAGTCAACATCCAGGTCCTCAGCAAACGGATTCAGAGGAGCAAGTCCAGCTAAGCTCTCGTCCACCTCGTCCATGTCTTCTGCAAACGGGTTGAGAGGAACAGTTTTGGACAGACCCTGATTCACGTTGTCCTCTTCCATATCATCTGCAAACGGGTTGAGAGGGACAGTTCTCGGTGGTCCCTGGTCCACGGCGTCCTCTTTCATGTCCTCTGCAAATGGATTCGGGGGAATAACTCTGGGTCGGTACCTCAAGCTGAATTTGGTTCGGGGAGCCGGTATGGGAGCCGGAGCCGGGGGGAGTTGTGTCCAGGGTCCTGGGTGGACGATGGTCAGCCATGGATGGTTGGATCTGACTTTGGGGCTTCCACTGCTGGAGCTGTGAGAGGACAGAGGAGCTTTAAATATGAATCTACCCTCATCTTCATCACTCTGCTTTAACTGAATGTTTTATATGACTTAGAGTCTCAGAGTGTGTTTGATCCTCATCCCACTTTAAACTCTACTCACAGCTAAAGATGTAAAAAGAGTAAAACTCTAAATATAAACATGTTCACAGAGGGACGTGAGGTGTGAGGGGAGTGTAAGCAGACTCTTTGTGTTCACTCACGCTTGTGATGAAGAAGGTGAGCTTTTATTTGGGTCTCTGGCATTTCCTGCAAAAAGAGAGAGAGAGAGAGAAGTGAACCCAGCGTCAGTCTTCAGTTCCTCTCAGGTTTCTTCACTGGTTCATGCAGAGAGGGATTTAAACATTACAGAGTCTGAGTACCTGCTCTCGGTCCTGCAGCTGGGTCCAACATTCGCCTGGGTGCTGGGACGGGTCGACACCTGTCTGCAGCTTCTCCTGGAGGTGACGAGGACTCGGAGAGGTCTGGAGTGTCTGCAGGTCCAGCCTCACCTGCTGCACGGTGCTGACTAGAGATCGGAGGAAGATGATGACGCGCCGGCTTCTTCACCTTGCTCTTCAGCCCAGCAGCAAAGAGTCTGTCGTCTCTGTCTGTCAGCTCTCTGCTCCCCTCGGTCTCTGGAACCAGTCCGTCCTCTGACTCTGTTGTTTCAGTATAATGAGGGACGCTGCTGATCCGTGATCCCCCCAGAGAAAAGTAACCCTCCTCGAACTTACACCTGAGCGGATCCTCTGAACGTCCTCTCTGCTGGCCGAGGTCAACACACGCTCTCTTACTGTCGGCTGTGTGATGCGTGCAGAGCAAGAACCCGGCCTCACTCTCCTGTGAGTATGACCCCACTAACAGAGCGCTGTGACACACCTTACACCTGAAACACAGAAACAAAGAGCCAGCTCTAAATCTCTCAGCACAGATAAGATTCTTTCACTGTCGCAGGAATGTCAAATATGATCTCAGCGGTTTCCTGAAACAGCCTCGTGTGTGATCTGCTCCCTCCTCAAACACTCCAAATCAGAGACTCAAAGGAACCAGCTGCTGTTACCTGAAGCAGCTGCGGTGGTAGACCTTCCCGTCTATCAGGTGTCTCTGAATGAGGTGGACCGGCTTAAAACACAGAGTGCACACGGTCCGGGGTCGAGTGCTGGACAAGCAGTCCTCTCTGCAGGTTTTCAGATCAGCCAAGCTCTGAAAGAGACGAGACGACACCGACTGTTAACGCAGCGCTCTGAGGCGACGGAGAGGAAACCGGTGTGTCCACATGTGGAGCGTTTTCTATGTGTGCGTTGAAACAGAGAGAGGTTACCTTACGGGGCTTCAGACCAGCGGGGGATTTACTCTTGGTGAGGCTGTTTAGGAGGGAGACATGTGATGGCTTCAAACTCACAGGACCTGCTGCAGAGTCAAGAGAGGAGATGCAAATGAAGCTTTTGAGTTTGACAAACAACAACAACAGAGAGCTGCAGAGGAAACAAGATGAGTTTACAGGGGGAATGTTTGACATGTTTACTCACCTTAAACATTAAAGTTCAGGAGGAGAGAGATCTTTTCAATCTGGCTTTTTATTTGAAGTAATTTATTTTTAGCCCTGGACTTAATTATTATAATCATTTATTTATCTATTTATTTCTTGTATTTATCTGATCTTTTTAAATTCAACTGTTTATTTTCTACCCTTACTTAATTTATAAATTTTATTGTATTGATTTTATTTTATTTTGAAGTATTTTTTATAATTATGTCTTTTATTATCTTACCCTCTCTGTAGTTTTCTGTCTCTGTTCTTTGGGCTGCATGCCTGTCAGTATGAAAGGTGATATATAAATAATGTTCTTCATGTTCAAGGGAGCTCAGGTGTAAAATTTAACCCTTTCACACTTGAAAAACAAAGAGTAAACAAACTCAACCACATGCAACAACGTCTTTTAGGAACACCAGGAATACATTTTCTATATTCTATGATAATACACAACAAAAACTCCAAACTAAGCGTCTGCTTTTGTCTTATTTTTAATAAGAATATATCATAAAACTTCATATAAACACATACACTTGATGAGTCCAGGTTAATGTCTAAGAATAAATAGAATTAAAAATGAACTTGGTGAGTTTTTGGAAAACAGTAACGTCTAAAATCAAGAGCAGGATCCTGCGTACACGATCAGGAGAGTTCTTTGACTCACCACAGAGAGTCCAGCTCTTAGATTTGATCCTAATATCTTCAAATAAGAAGTTTATTCTGACCTGTCAGGTGAACATATCTTATATTAAATCCAAAAAGATATATTTGTATACAATATACAATCCCTTAGTTGGAGTTTTTGCAGCATACAGGATACTGCACTGATGTAATGAGACCCAGCAGAGAGGAAGCACGCCTTCAAGGTCATTCTTTAATAAGTGAGGGGGTTTGTTTATCCTCTAAAGGACCCAAACATGATTAATATGCAGTTATAATATTAATACATGTCCTTCAGTAATCATGTGTTTTATTAAAGTGTATGTAAGCAGAACAATAACTCTGCTTTCTGTTTCTCTGATGATAAAATGATAATAATAAATCTCCTGAGTTAGATCTTCAAACAGTAACTAACATCATCGTTTACATACCGTAGGACTTCCTGTTGAAGAAGTGATAATACTGGGAGAGATACGTGATGATGCTCAAACAGTCAGGCACTCTGCTGGACTCCATGTCGTTCGGGTCCAGCAGCGCAGGGATCCCCAGCTTTGTTTCAGCGACCTCAAACGCCTGCAGACGAGGAGAGAGATGAAGAAGCCCAGTTTAAATAAAGACAACAAGTTTAAAGTGAAATAAAACAAAAACATGACGTTCACACGGAGATGGAAACAACTCACCAGTTTGTTATTCTGATAAACGTTATCTTTGGAGAGCGAGCTGAAATCTCTGGAGGACAAAAAACAGAGACGGATTAACTGATGAGAAGAAGACACAAAACACATTGAAATCTGACATGAGCTCTGATATCGAGCTCTGACATGGAGCTCTGATATCGAGCTCTGACATGGAGCTCTGTATGAGCTCTGACATGAGCTCTGACATGGAGCTCTGACATGGAGCTCTGTATGAGCTCTGACATGAGCTCTGACATGAGCTCTGACATGGAGCTCTGCATTGAGCTCTGACATGGAGCTCTGGCATGAGTTCTGACAAGGAGCTCTGACATTGAGCTCCGCATGGAGCTCTGAAGTGGAGCTCTGAAGGGGAGCTCTGCCATGGAGCTCTTACAATGAGCTCTGACATGGAGCTCTGCATTGAGCTCTGGCATGGAGCTCTGACACTGAGCTCTGACACTGAGCTCTGACATGGAGCTCTGACACTGAGCTCTGATACTGAGCTCTGCATGGAGCTCTGACATGGAGCTCGGAAGTGGAGCTCTGAAGTGGAGCTCTGCATTTAGCTCTGACATGGAGCTCTTACAATGAGCTCTGACATGGAGCTCTTCATTGAGCTCTGGCATGGAGCTCTGACACTGAGCTCTGACATGGAGCTCTGACACTGAGCTCTGCATGGAGCTCTGACATGGAGCTCTGACACTGAGCTCTGACATGGAGCTCTGACACTGAGCTCTGCATGGAGCTCTGATATGGAGCTCTGAGGTGAGATCACTGTTGGTAAAAGTTAAAAACAGACTAACTAATCCCATAAAACTGGACATGAAAGGGTTAAGAGGAGACAGCCTCAGATTAACTAAAGAGGTCAGATTAGTCTTTCAGACAGTGTGAAGATTAGACAGCACGTTACTCAGTCTGAAGCAGCCATGAGGACTTAGTCTCAGGACTGAACCCCAAACAGGTTCACAACATGGTTCCCAACATGGTTCACACAGGAGGTGAAATAGCTGCACCTCACGGCCCTCACCCTCCTGGATAAGCCCCCACCTGTCCAGCTAACACCTGTACACCACCTGTTGGAGGTCTACTTACAGCAGGTCCGGTCTGTGTCTGTGGATGATCGCACAGAACACGAGTCCGTCTCTGAACGAGGTGGACATGTTCTTGATCTCCAGGTCGGGGTAGCTGGAGCAGGTGACCCGGGTCCAGTCCCTCAGAGCCTTGGGTGATGTCATTCCAGGCGAGAGATGTGACAGGTCTGCTGAATGAACATGGCTCTGAGTCCTGAATCAGAAGAAACCAGATGAAGCGGATTTGGTCTGAAGGTGCAGAGGAAACAGGAAACGAGCATCTTCTTGCACAGACGTGTTGACAGCAGAGACTCTGAGAGACCCGAACCTGGAGGCGGGGAGAGGAAGCCCTTTGTCTCCGGTCCTGCTGCTCTGGGTCAGGTTAGACTCAGCTTTGGGCGCATGTGAGGCGGATTCATGGCTCCAGAGTCTACAGACACACTCCAGTCTCTAACGGTCCCCCTTCTGACGGCAGACAGAGTCCCTGTTCACTACAAACCACCACAGAAACTTTAAATCCTGTAATCCGGATTCAGAACTTCAGCAGAACTCCGAGGACTCTCTGTGAATCCAGTAAAACGGATGTTAGTATAAATCAGGTTACTCTCCTGAGTCCTGTGTGTTGTGGTCCACGTTTACTGAAGTGCGTGATCATTTCCACTGGGGGGCGCCACAGAGCCGCTGCCTCTATAATTACTGAGGCTGGTTTCTAGTTTCTAGTTTCTAGTTTATTTATCAGATGCAAACTTCACAGAAACTGACTCATTACTGTGTGACAGTAAATCAAGATATAATAAACCCTTTATTAAAACAGGCATGTACTTATTACTGTTACTACTTTCTTTAATACTTTAAAAAATAATTGGCAGACATACATGTTTTCAGGCTGTAATGTTGTTGCACTCTGTGGAGGAGAACATATAATTTTAGATGTGTTATTTTGAGTCGTCAAGTAGTTACACCAATGTTTACAAAATCACTTCCTCTACGTCACTTTTCATAAAATAAAAGCACAATTTGCTTCCTTATCTTTAAATTTAAAAAATGAGCAACAAATTGATTCATTCTGTTTTAAAATCATGATTAGAAATACAGTTCCATTTTTGTTTAAATTCATACGCGGACTTTTTCTGTGGTCGCTCAACAAAACATTTCACTTTTATTTTGAAAGGTCACAACTTCCGGTGTTTCTCTGTTGTCTAGCTTGAGGAAGCTCTCTTGGTATAGATATGTTCTTCTTAGAGCGGTTATCCCAAAACAAATTACAATATAGTGACATTTGAAGTTAAAATATAACATCTGGTGATTATTTCCATTAGTATTTGAGAGGATTAGTGTATTAAACTCATAATATAATTTAAAAATACGTAGATAATGGTGTTGATGGGGAGATATTAAAAGATAACACTGTTTTGTTTCATTAATAATAGTTAAAGATAACAGGCACGTATTTTTCTAACCTTGATTAAAAAAATAATTCTATCTATATTTTAGACGCATAAATAAATCAGATTTTTAACATTTTTCTGGATATTTACCGTTAAACTGTGTGAAGCTGTTCGCGCCCTCTCTATCCGCTCGCGCTCTACGTCTCCTCTGACGCTACGTTGCAGTGTGCAAGTCTCGCGAGACTGACACTTCACTTAAGTCTCGCTGTGATGGCTGCGCCCCCCGATGCGGAGAGTTTGGAGTCTCGTATCAGTGAGTATTTTAAACTTAATATACCGAGTAAGAAGGGCTCGGAGACCCGGACATGGACTAGATGTTATCCGTGAGTTGTTGTAGAAGAGATGACAGGTAACCACTGCAGCGTGAGCCCCGGCAGAGAGGACTGGGACCCCGCCGTCACATCCAGGTTGCTAAGCTAGCTCCGGAGCTGCTGCTGTCAACACAACACATCCGGGCGGAGTTAGCTTCATAACGCGGCTAGCTGGTCTCTGTCAGCAGGACAGGGTCCCTGTATTTACTCTACAGAGGTTTACTTTGATTACAGCTGATAAATGAAACAGCAGAAAAAATCTAGAAGGAAACGAGACTTCCGACAGAGAGCTAGCTAACGTGACACTCTGTTAGCAGCTGGTCTGAGAGGCTCTCTCGGTGTGGAGCTGGACCCGAGCTGGACCCGAGCTGGGTCATGTGGCAGAGCTGGACCCGAGCTGGGTCATGTGGCAGAGACTTAATGAATTTTAATCATTAGGTCTCGGGATGGCTGAGGGCCTCCTGCTCGCACAGAGTTTCAGTCTGTGACAAATTTAAAGATCTGTTACAGGAACTGAAGATATCCTGGAATGAACACTGATGCTAATCTGCAATTACAATGTGTTATAACACATTCTGTCATGAAGTAAACAGCAACATAAACCGATATGAATATGTAATATAATGATAATAGTGGTAGTAGTTAGTGTGTATGGTGTTGTCACCTCAGATGACTCCATAAAAACACATCATCTGATCCTCACAGTTTAATATCTGACAAATTAAAGGTCATTATAATCATCATAATAACACTTTCTGATCCAGGTTAGTTTCTTTATAAAGCAGCAGTTCACAGTGTTACAGAGTTCAAAACAACACAATGATACTATATTGTTTTAAGCAAAGTTTATTTATGATTTTTTTCAATACAACAGTAATAATTCAAAGTGATGACATATACTGAGTAATAGAAATCCCTCCCCACCCCCACCCATAGTAACATTAAGAAGGAATACAATTAATATCAAAACATTACAATAGAATAAAAAATAAAATAAATTAATTAAAACACTATAATAATATTAACAGCTTAAAAGGAAATATGACATTAAGCTAACATAAGCATGAAAATATAAAATATATTGTTATATTTTAGATTAATAAAGAGAGATAGAAATCTGATATGAGGCTGAAATAATACATCAAAATATTACAAATTATTTGACTGTCTTAAAGTTTAGTAATCATAATCTTTAATTCACTCCACGTGTATGAGCCATTTTTACCTATGTTTTGTTTTGTTACTTGCACAATCACCACAGGGGGCACTTCAGGTAAACAGGCAGGTAAATGCTGCAAAAGGGGAACAGGTGAAGTAGTGAACTTGGGAACAGGAAGAGCACACAGGTTCTTACCACTCATCCTAGACCACACTGTTATACTCTTCACACATATCACCTTCAAAGTAAGTTGTCTTCACCTGTTTATCTATTGGAACAACAAACGGCAAGAAATAACGCAACAATAACCTCGGATTGGACATTGGATTCTTTTAGAAGTGCGTCAAAAACACCTCACTCCTGCACCCAGACAGTGACTAAACTCAGGTCAGGATAGTCACTACATCACGTGTGTCCTTCCTCCACAGTAACAGGGTTTTAATGCAGTTACCATGAGGTGATCTTTGTTACCTGTGTCCCCTAACATCATGTTCTGATGTTTCAGACCGAGCCACGAACCCTCTGAACAGAGACACAGACTGGAGCAGCATCCATGCCTTCTGTGACCAGCTCAACAATGACCTGGAGGGGTGAGAGCTCCGTGTGGTAGTCCTGGTCTGATTGATGCTGACTTCAGTTTGTTCATGTTTGTCTGAAAATGCTAAATGTTCATGAAAGAAGTGTATGTTTGTTTATCTGTGTTTAGAAAAGCTTCTGTGAAATGTGTCTGCTAAATAATCACGTTCACAGTCGACCTTTCAGAGTCTCGTCTGAGCTTCACACCGCTTTCTTTACGAGCTCAGTTCACTGTTCATCACCAACGTTTCCTTTTCTTCATTTGATATCAACATGAAGTTTTTGGTTCAGTTTAATTTCAGTTCATTTAAATGATGTTTCCCGTTGAATCTTAATCAAATCAACGTCACTTTAATGTTAAAACTGAAGGCTTTAGTACAAATTACAAACCATGTGAAGGACTTACTCTGTTCCTGTCAGACACATACACCACAGACTGTTAATTGTATAGTTAAAGACCTCATAGGTGACTGTTTTAATGTAAACATGCATATTTAACACCCCAAGTTATGATGACAGTAATATAGAGAGGCTGGATGGATGGTTGGATGGATGGATGGATGGATGGATGGATGGATGGATGGATGGATGGATGGAGAAACCTCAGAGCATCGTGCATCACACTCCTCTTCCCTCTCTAGTCCTCGGCTGCTGTGATTAAAGCTCTGCACGTTTGTGTTTCAGACCTCAGCTGGCTACGAGGCTCCTCGCCCACAAGATTCAGTCTCCACAGGAATGGGAGGCCATGCAGGCCCTGCTGGTGAGTCTGGATCAGATCCTGGACTGTCAGGGAAAATGTCTGACATCAGATTTTTCTCCTCAGCTAAGATTCCTCTGATTTTTATTTCCCTCTGATTATACCCAGATCATTTTCTTACATTCAGAGATTTCCTATTTTATTCTGTTACTGCTGTCAGACTTTAAAGTTGATGTCAAACTCTTCTGAGTCAGAAGTGTGTGAGGTTGTATTCTCTGTAATGTCATGATCTCAGTCCAGTTCATCAGACTTTATCTTCAGATAACCGTGAGAGCGTGTGTGTGTGTGAGTATGTGTGTGTATGTGTGTGTGTTCTGATTGACTTAATGACTAATTGTATTGATTTTCAGGTTCTGGAGACGTGTATGAAGAACTGTGGGAAAAGGTTTCACAGTGAAGTGGGCAAATTCCGTTTTCTCAATGAACTCATCAAAGTAGTTTCTCCAAAGGTGAGACTGTTCGAGTCTCTCTATCTCTCTCTCTCTCTCTCTCAGGTCTGTTGCATGTTAATCACTTGCTCTCTGTCCCTCTCTGTCCCTCAGTACCTGGGCTCTCGGTCTCCTGAGCCAGTGAAGAAGAAGGTCTTGGAGTTGATCTACAGCTGGACGTTGGGGTTACCTGACGAGGCGAAGATCTCTGACGCCTACACGATGCTGAAGAAACAAGGTGAGGGTCAAACAGGGATGAGGAGGATGTTCTTCATCTTCATCAGCAGCGTTCACGCTCTGATCTGAAGCATTAAACTCCTCGTTTGTGATCCAGGTATTATTAAACAAGACCCCGAGCTCCCACCGGACAAACTGCTGAACCTTCCTCCACCCAGACCCAAGAACGCCATCTTTGAGGACGAGGAGAAGTCCAAAGTAAGGACTGGTTTATTAAAGGAAACTAATGAGTAGTTATAGAAGGATAAATATGACCTGATCCCATCTCCTCCTCACTGATTGTGTTTGTCTCTCCTCTGGGATCCCCCCCCCCCCCCCCCCCCCCCCCCTCCTGGACTCTGGCTGTCTGATTCATCAGACGTTGTCTCGCCTGCTGAACAGCACGCACCCCGAGGACCTGAAAGCTGCGAACAAACTCATCAAGGAAATGGTTCAAGAGGTAAACACCTTCCCTTCTTATTTACACTCCTGTCTCTCTGAAGAGCTGCTGATGTCGCCTTGTGAGGGATCTTTGAGTAAACGGAGGAAACACCAGAGCGCTGCACTCACCAAAATATGAGCTGAAGGAGGAAATGGGGAGTGTGTGGGTGTGTGTGTGGGTGTGTGTGTGTGTGTGTGTGTGAGAGAGACACGGTGGAGTGATTCAGCAGGAATACAGAGTGAATTTGTCCCAGTTTGAGGAGAAACAGGAGCTGGTCTCTGCTCTCCTCTCTGACCTTACTGAACTTCAGACTCTGCGTCTCTGCATTTGAACTCTAATGCACCTCCCTGCAGCTCTGTAACATGCAGGATAATAACACACACGTGCATCAACAACATCTAATCTAATCTAATCTAACGATGCTTGCATGTGTCTGCAGTCACACTCTGGTTTGTGTCTCTTTGTGAATTCGTCTCGTAGGATCAGAGGCGAGCAGAGAAGGTATCAAAGCGAGTGAACGCCATCCAGGAGGTGAACGAGAGCGTCGCTCTGCTGACTCAGCTCCTGCAGGACTACGACGGCAACGCCCCCAACCAGAGCAACCATGAACTCATCCAGGTGACCTGCAGACACTCGAGGTGTTCAGAGTAAACTCGGCTGTGACGTGTGACCGTGAACAGAAACGTGACTCTGATTGTGATTTCAGGATTTGTACCAGCGCTGTGAGAAAATGAGACCCACACTGTTCAGACTGGCGAGTGATACGGAGGACAACGACGAGGCTCTCGGTGAGCGCCGCTCATATTAATCTCCTCGGACAGATCGTGATAATCGAGCACAGATCAGTGACCCGTCTTTGTTAAAGTGCTGCAGAGATGTTTGTCCTCTAAAGTTGCTCTGTCTCACAGTGTTGGTTTCCTGGTGTTTTCTTTCTTTCCGTCTGAGAAACCTCCAACAGGACGCTGGACTCAGACTTCCTCCTTTACAGGTTCAACCTGATTACAGCAACAGACACACCCACAGTACAAAGAAAGGGAACACAGGAGGACTGAGAGCTGATGCCAGCCAGCTGGTGTTAAATCTTTGTCACTGCAGCTCACACTGATCTCACAGATTGTTTCTTTGCTCTCTGTTTGCTGCAGAAATGTCTGACATCAAGTTTTGCAATTTCTACTTTGGTTGCATGTTTTCAGAGACGTTTGCAAAATCACAGAATCACAAAACAGATAAATCCAGATAAAGAGTTTGGGGTTGATACTAGGGCTGCAACGATTAGTCGACATAATTGGTTACGTCGACTGTCATATTGTTTTTATTATTATTGTTTTCGGCCAAAACGCTTAAATCACCGAAACAACAGGGACGCAGATTCATAGCAGCGTAGCAGAGTGATATATGACAGGCAACAACGTAGATCGGACCCCCTCCTCCTCTCTGTGACACAGAGAGGAGACACTTATCAGCTGCAGCAGCTTCAGCTCGCGATGCAGGGATTTTCATCTGTTGCCACGGCTCTACCTGCTTCAAAGTGTGTTAAAGCTCTGTTTTCTGAAGTCCAACACGTGTAGGATCGATGTCTGTAGCTGTGACTCAAAGCTAAATGAACAACAGTACATATTTTAACTCCCGACGGCCGCCTCTATTGGAGTTAAGCTACTTTGAAGATAAACATTACGTTCCTTAAGAACGCTGCACAATAAAACTCCCCTTATGTTACGTAGTCTAAAAAACTTTATTTTGAAAGGGCTTTAACAGGAAGCAGCATGTTGTCAGGTGTAGTAACTTCACAAATCTGCAAGAGTAAAATGAAGCACATGTAGATGTCTAAATATGTTTCGGCAAATCATTTTCATTTCAGTGCATCTTTAATATTTACACAGTAAGACATCACTGATGATCTGTTTAACTTACTGCACTGTTATAAAGCCTTAAAATAGCAAAATTAATACAATAACAACAACACTCTGTTTTGTTCTTTCTATTTAAGTTGGCGTGTGGATGAGTTTGTAATGAGGAGAGGCTCATCATGCACCCCTCAAATACTTGAGCCAAATAAAGGTGACTAATCGACTAACTGCAAAAATAACTGATAGATTAGTCCACACCAAAAATAATTGTTAGTTGCAGCCCTAGTTGATACTAGGGATGTACATTTTAAGTATTTTCCGTGATCGATTTTTGGAAATGTTAACGATCAATTATCGATTAATTGATAAAAAAAAACATTATTATTCTTACGTCAAAAACAATGCCAAATAGGTTGTTTTCCCCCTAAATTTTATTTTCTACAGCAACAAAATGCAAATAACTGACGGGATTGAATACGGGTACACGTTTGACACGCAGAATATCAACGATCAGGCTCGTTTAAAATATTCTCCGCGGACATAATCTTATAAAGTGAAGGCTCATAATACTAACAGAAAAGTACTTCAGACTCTCAGTGTCCAGTTTTCTGTCTACTCGTTCTTATTGAGAAAAATAAACATGTGTATTCGGTCAGGTGTCAGCCGGGAGCGCAACCGGGTCATAAACAGTCCCGCTGGAGAAAAGCCCAGACGGCTCTGATGTTGCTGCTCTGTAGGCAAGGCAAGGCAAGGCAAGGCAGCTTTATTTGTATAGCGCATTTCATACACGAGGGCAACTCAATGTGCTTTACATTAAAACATTAAAAGCATTGGAGACATTCAGACAGGCATAAAAGAACACAATGAAAATGACAAATATGATAAAACAGAAAAGAAAAGGAAAATTAGAAATATATTAAAAATTACATTAAAATTTTAATTTAAAGTGGGTTAAAATAAGCTAAGATAGGAAGGCAGTGGCAAATAAAAAAGTCTTAGTCTTTGATTTAAAAGAGGTGAGAGTTGGAGCAGACCTGCAGCTTTCAGGGAGTGTGTTCCAGATATGTGGAGCATAATGACTAAACGCTGCTTCACCATGTTTCGTTCTGACTCTAGGAACTGAAAGCAGACCAGTACCTGATGACCTCAGAGGTGTAAACGTAGCGTACCAGAATTTCCCACCTGTCTGTTGCCTTCGTAGCCAAAGGTGGGAAATATCCTGTTTAAAGCTGTCAACCTTTGTGTCCGTGTTGTAGTTGGCAGCAGTTTTGTATTGATCCTCTTTTAAAAAGCGCACGTGGAGACCTGACGCGCAGCCGCAGCCGCCAGCTGAGCGTCTCCGCTGTGCGCAACACCTTTAACAGCTGATACACATCCAAACATGCTTTAAACTTAAAACACCTCCCTGATAGATGAGGGTAATATGAGACCACATGATGTTTGTTCCACGTGTGTGTTTCGAGTAATTTCTTAACAATCAATTAATCGATAATCGATTAATTGTGGTCATCCCTAGTTGATACTCAGAGTTAGTTATATTGAGAATGTTTGTTTTTCCTCCTTCAGACCTGCTGAGCCTCATGCTCTGTTCTCCAGTATCCGCCTGTAACTGGACGCTCGCTCTCGTGCCAGCTCTCAAATATTTCCGAGCATTACTCCTCATTCAGCTGGAAACCTGCTCGCCCTGCAGATTTTTCCTCCTCTGATCCTCTGTTTCATAAACACTTTGTGAGCTCTCCTCAGAAACAAACACTGAAAACAAAGAGACTAAAGTTCCTCTGTCTTCTCTCCCAGCCGAGATCCTGCAGGCCAACGACAGCCTGACTCACGTCATCAACCTGTACAAGCAGCAGGTGAAGGGCGAGATCGTGAACGGGAACAACACCTCCAACACACAGAATCCATCAGGTGAGTGAGGCGCCCAACTGGTGGTCCATTACATCCATGAGTCTAAGTCTGTGTTTCAGTCTGACCTGAGCCGGTCTGTGTCGTGTCTCTCAGGAGGGACGGCGCTGCTGGACCTGACGGGCCTGGACACGTCACCACAGTCTCCTCCATCCTTCCCAGAGTTCCCCACTTCCATAGAAAGCCTCAACGCCCCTCTACAAGAGACGGGGATCAGTCTCCTGGATGACGAGCTCGTCACTCTCGGTAACAGCGTGCAGGATGTGGATTTCAAACGTGTGCAGTTATTTAGGAATTAAAGCGCAGCATGAACACGGAGGAAAGGAGACTCTGAAGTGTGTAACTTTATTCCTTAACTGTGCTGCCACTCTGTGTTTACACCACAGGTCTAAGTGAAGGAACACACACCTCCAACGCTCCCTCACAGCCAGAGGACTCCATAGCCTGGGACTCTTTCCAGGTGAGTGAAGGGAGGATGGATCTCCTGACACCTGTTGGCAATCCTCCGATGATGACACGTACCTCTGAGAGCGCCGGCCCTCCTATCAGTGTTTCTGGTGTCGTGTTGAAGTACTTTCAGACTGCCTTCTCTCTGCGCTGCATCGTAACAGTCTCATCAGAAACTTGTAGAGATAGACCGATATGGTTTTTTCAGGGCTGATACATATATATATATTCAATCAATCAAGCTTTATTTATAAAGCACCTTTCATACAAATCAAATGCAACCCAAAGTGGGAAGATAATAATAATGATAATAATAAAAATAATAAGAATACAAATTAAAAACAAGAACAACATAAAATAAAATAAAATAGAGACTAATGCACACCAAAGTAAAATATGTGTAATTAAAATAAGAATAAAAATAGTTAAAATAAATAGATTTAAAAGGTAAGGATAAGAGTTGAAAAATAAAACTAAGGCTAAAACTAGTGATTGTAGGGGCCACAACGGATGCTGCTCAGCTCGGCCCCTGTGATGAGAAACTGCAGGGAGAAATGGAACACAAGCTAGGCTACGGTTTCTGCAGACGGTGTCATTACTGCCACGTGATGTGGTGAATTTTGAGCCAAAATAACCCGTTTTTAAATTGATCTCTTATCGGCTGTCGGATTTTTAAAAAAAGGCTGATGCCGACATGCGTCAAAACTCAAAATGCCGAATATCAGCACCAATAATCGGCCTATCCCGAGTAACTTCAGAAGTGACCGTGTTTGGATCAAAAGTGAAGCAAAATTTCCCCCTCAAGATACGTCTGTTAAATAAGCACCCTCATTTTTCAGATCACTTTCTGCCCTGGAGAAGTGATCGTTCATCAGTGTCTTCTGAGTCTCAGCTTCACTGTAAACAGTTCCACAGAGGCTTCCCTCTGGCTTCCTTCAGCGGTCTGAACCTGAAACAGAAACTGATGTTCTTGTGATGTTCTTGTGATGTTCTTGTAATTAACGGGTCTTCAGTTTGCTGAAATAACAACATCATGATGCAGATTAGTCAAAAGTCCAAAGTCAAGCTTTGTCAGGTCTGTCCTCAAGAGGAGAAGAAAACTACATCTACAATGTTTGTTTGTTGAATGGAGGTGGGATCCATCATTTCGGATGCTGCGTTCAGGGAAGTCAGGAAATCTGAACGCTGATTCTCTTTAGTGACACAGCATCAAGCAGATTTGTGTCTCAGTGTAAATGTTTGACCTAGAACAGATTGTTAGCTGCTCTTCATGCAGACATCTGTTTATAGAGAGAAAGAAATCCTCCTCAGATTAACAACCATGGAGCTGGATTGTGTTCCTCCTGCTGCTGCTCTCCATACTGACTGTTTGTCCTGATACTTTAATGTGCATCATGACTCCTTTTCTCTTTCCTCCAGTCCTCAGACAGCATAGACGCAGACATCCCAGCAGCACCCAGTCTCCTCCTGAGTCCAGACCCCCCCTCCCACTCTCAGCTCCTCTCGTCTGGATCCACTCCTGGGAACTCGGCGCTGGACGAGCTGGACCTGCTGGGGAAGGCGCTGCTGCAGCAGTCCCTGCCTCCAGAGGGGCTGCAGGTCAAATGGTATCTGACTCACGCTGCTCTGACACGACCTGCTCGAGGAGATTTACCAGCTCTTAATCTGCTTTCACATGAACTCCTGACATTTCCTCATCATTTATAGACGTTCAGATACAAACACAGGGGTAGAGAACATACTGAGGACTGAGGCCAGCTGTAGATCCAGTACAGAGCAGAGAACCTTAACGTCATCACGGCCTCAAATCAAGTCAGAATCAGAAAAAGGTTCAGCCTCCAGCTCTGAAATAAATGTTTCATATTTGTGTTTTCAGGGACAAGCAGCAGTCTAAACCGACTCTGAGAGACCTCCAGAACAAGTCTGTATCCAACACAGCCCCCGTCACAATCCCAGCATTCACCTCTGAACCTCCTGCACCCGTTAACTCCCAGCCCAGCCTCGGAGCCACGCTGCTGGACATGTCCCCGACTCGCAGCGAGGCCGCAGCTCCAGAGGTCACCCTGACCGACGTGTTCGTCCCCTTAGAATCCATTAAGCCCAGTAAGTGCTTTAACAGGGTCACGGTCCTGCTCACCTGGGGGTACAGGTCTGAGAACCACCCTCACTCCTCTGTCCTCTCTCCTCAGGTAGTCTGTTACCTGTCACTGTGTTCGACGGACACAGCCTGCGGGTCCTCTTTCACTTTGCCCGTGACTCGCCTCCGTCTCGCCCCGATGTGCTCGTCGTGATCATCTCCATGCTGTCGTCTGCTCCCGTCCCCGTCACCAACATTAACTTCCAGACGACGGCTCCAAAGGTCAGAGCGTGTTCAGGGCCTCTTAGTCCCTGTGGATAAGATCACTCTAAAGATCTGTGCATTCAAAGTTCATCCTGTACAGAGAGGTCTCTGAACCTCTGCAGCTCTCAGTGAAGATAACTCTGTGTTCATGTTTCTGTAGTCTATGGCGGTGAAGCTGCAGCCTCCGTCAGGATCAGAGCTCCCAGCCTTCAACCCCATCCTCCCCCCCGCTGCCGTCACACAGATCCTGCTGCTGGCAAACCCCAACAAGGTCAGTCTGGACTCCTGCTTTAAAATAAAATCCCACATGTAACGTGTAGATCGTAGAAGGTAGATTATCAGTCGGACTGTGAATGTGGACTCTAAAGATGTTGACCTGTGAATGTGGACTCTAAAAATGTTGGATCTTTGAATGTGGACTCTAAAGGTGTTGGATCTTTGAATGTGGACTCTAAAGATGTTGACCTGTGAATGTGGACTCTAAAGATGTTGGATCTTTGAATGTGGACTCTAAAGATGTTGACCTGTGAATGTGAACTCTAAAGATGTTGACCTGTGAATGTGAACTCTAAAGATGTTGACCTGTGAATGTGGACTCGAAAGATGTTGACCTAAAGATGTTAGCCTGTGAATGTGGACTCTAAAAATGTTGGACCTGTGAATGTGGACTCTAAAGATGTTGACCTGTGAATGTGGACTCTAAAGATGTTGACCTGTGAATGTGGACTCTAAAAATGTTGGATCTTTGAATGTGGACTCTAAAGGTGTTGGATCTTTGAATGTGGACTCTAAAGATGTTGACCTGTGAATGTGGACTCTAAAGATGTTGGATCTTTGAATGTGGACTCTAAAGATGTTGACCTGTGAATGTGGACTCTAAAGATGTTGACCTGTGAATGTGGACTCTAAAGATGTTGGATCTTTGAATGTGGACTCTAAAGGTGTTGGATCTTTGAATGTGGACTCTAAAGATGTTGACCTGTGAATGTGGACTCTAAAAATGTTGACCTGTGAATGAGGACTCTAAAAATGTTGGATCTTTGAATGTGGACTCTAAAGATGTTGGATCTTTGAATGTGGACTCTAAAGATGTTGGATCTTTGAATGTGGACTCTAAAGATGTTGGATCTTTGAATGTGGACTCTAAAGATGTTGGATCTTTGAATGTGGACTCTAAAAATGTTGACCTGTGAATGAGGACTCTAAAAATGTTGGATCTTTGAATGTGGACTCTAAAGATGTTGGATCTTTGAATGTGGACTCTAAAGATGTTGACCTGTGAATGTGGACTCTAAAGATGCTGACCTGTGAATGTGGACTATAAAGATGCTGGATCTTTGAATGTCGACTCTAAAGATGTTGACCTGTGAATGTGGACTCTAAAGATGCTGGATCTTTGAATGTCGACTCTTAAGATGTTGACCTGTGAATGTGGACTCTAAAGATGCTGGATCTTTGAATGTGGACTATAAAGATGTTGACTTGTGAATGTGAACTCTAAAGATGTTGGACCCTGTGATTCTGGACTCTAAAGATGTTGACCTGTGAATGTGGACTCTAAAGATGTTGGACCCTGTGATTGTGGACTCTAAAGATGTTGGACCCTGTGATTGTGGACTCTAAAGATGTCTCCTCTCCCCTTGTTGTGTTTCAGGAGAGAGTCCAGCTGGAGTACAGACTCACCTTCACCCTGGGCGATCAGGCGCACAGTGAGAGCGGCGCCGTAGAACAGTTTCCTCCTGTGGAGACGTGGGGGAGTCTATAGCACTCACAGCCTCCTGACAGACTGCTTCCTGATCCTCCTCTCCATGATGCTCACGCCTTTCCTTTGTAATCACTCTGTACTCTTCTTGATTCTGGGTCGGACCCTCTCCTGCTCCGGCGCTGTGATGTGGTCTCTGTCTCTAGGTCTAGTCTGCTTTCTGTGGCTGCTTTAAATCAGACTGTTTCCTGAGGTCGTCAAACGCCGTCAGACGAGTGTGTGGAGATCATTTAGTGTGCTTGATTTGTTTTCGTTCTAACGTCTGCATGCTCCGCCCGTACGGGGGGGACATGCGCTCTAATCCAGCTCGCCAGCAGAGGGAGGCGGAGCATCAACAGACTCATCTCATCGGTTTCAGATGGATCAGCGTTTTGTGGTGTCTGCTCTGAAGTTATTTCAATGATTCTGTCCTCTTCTTAATTTGCACAGATTCTGTTCTTGGTCCATTCTTCTGTCTCTTCCTCTTCATGTGTGAATCCTGAGTTCATCAGAGTGTGTGTGTTATCTGCCATATGTGCCTATTTTGCAGTTCTAAGTGTGTCTGGATGAACTTGAGTTCTCTTCTGTTACGTGTGGGTTATTCAGAGGAGCAGAGCCGCTTCATCCTCACCTTTAACCTCTTCATATTTAAACCTTCTTTACTTTCATTCAGTGGATCAGAGCCTCTCTCTCTCTCTCTCTCTCTCTCTCTCTCTCTCTCTCTCTGACCACGGCGTCCGTCTCAACACGTTCAGCTTGTTTCTGCATGTCAGCTGAACACGTCACATTCCTCCTCTCCGCCTGTAAATAACATGATGGCAGTTCTGTCGTGTACATTTGACTCTGTGAGAGCGTAACACTGGTAAAATATTCAGAATGGGTAATAAAGATTTTTTTTTCTTGGAGATCTGAGTCCTCATCATTGATTAGTCTTTAGATGAATCAGCAGGTGGTCTCAGGTCAGAGCTTTATTAAACTAACTGTAAAAAGGAAGCAACAATTCATCCTGTCACTGAACACAAACCACACCACGAGCACACTGGAGACCTCTACGCTGGAGACCTCTACGCTGTAGGCTTCTACGCTGAAGACCTCTGTGCTGGAGACCTCTACGCTGGAGACCTCTACGCTGTAGGCTTCTACGCTGAAGACCTCTATGCTGGAGGCCTCTACGCTGGAGACCTCTACGCTGGAGGCCTCTATGCTGGAGGCCTCTACGCTGGAGGCCTCTACGCTGGAGACCTGTATGCTGGAGACCTCTACACTAGAGGCCTCTATGCTGGAGACCTGTACGCTGGAGGCCTCTATGCTGGAGGCCTCTATGCTGGAGGCCTCTACGCTGGAGACCTCTATGCTGGAGACCTGTACGCTGGAGGCCTCTACACTAGAGACCTCTACGCTGGAGACCTCTGCGCTGGAGGCCTCTACGCTGGAGACCTCTACGCTAGAGACCTCTACGCTGGAGGCCTCTACGCTGGAGACCTCTACACTAGAGGCCTCTATGCTGGAGACCTGTATGCTGGAGACCTCTACATTAGAGGCCTCTATGCTGGAGACCTGTATGCTGGAGACCTCTACACTAGAGGCCTCTATGCTGGAGACCTGTATGCTGGAGACCTCTACACTAGAGGCCTCTATGCTGGAGACCTGTATGCTGGAGACCTCTACATTAGAGGCCTCTATGCTGGAGACCTCTACATTAGAGGCCTCTATGCTGGAGACCTGTATGCTGGAGACCTCTACACTAGAGGCCTCTATGCTGGAGACCTGTACGCTGGAGGCCTCTACACTAGAGACCTCTACGCTGGAGACCTCTACGCTGGAGACCTCTACGCTGGAGGCCTCTACGCTGGAGACCTGTACGCTGGAGACCTGTACGCTGGAGACCTGTATGCTGGAGACCTCTATGCTGGAGACCTCTATGCTGGAGACCTCTATGCTGGAGACCTCTACACTAGAGGCCTCTACGCTGGAGACCTCTACGCTGGAGGCCTCTACACTAGAGACCTCTACGCTGGAGACCTCTACGCTGGAGATCTCTACGCTGGAGACCTCCACACTGGAGACCTCTAAGCTGGAGACCTCTATGCTGGAGGCCTCTACGCTGGAGACCTCTACGCTGGAGACCTCTACGCTGGAGGCCTCTACGCTGGAGGCCTCTACGCTGGAGACCTGTATGCTGGAGACCTGTATGCTGGAGACCTGTACGCTGGAGGCCTCTACGCTGGAGACCTCTATGCTGGAGACCTCTACACTAGAGGCCTCTACGCTGGAGACCTGTACGCTGGAGGCCTCTACGCTGGAGACCTGTACGCTGGAGGCCTCTACACTAGAGACCTCTACACTAGAGGCCTCTATGCTGGAGACCTGTACGCTGGAGGCCTCTACACTAGAGACCTCTATGCTGGAGACCTCTATGCTGGAGACCTCTACGCTGGAGACCTCTACGCTGGAGGCCTCTACGCTGGAGACCTGTACGCTGGAGACCTGTACGCTGGAGACCTGTACGCTGGAGACCTGTACGCTGGAGGCCTCTACGCTGGAGACCTCTATGCTGGAGACCTCTACGCTGGAGACCTGTACGCTGGAGACCTGTACGCTGGAGACCTCTACACTAGGGACCTCTACGCTGGAGACCTCTACGCTGGAGGCCTCTACGATGGAGACCTCTACGCTGTAGGCTTCTACGCTGGAGACCTCTACGCTGGAGACCTCTACGCTGGAGACCTCTACGCTGGAGACCTCTACGCTGGAGGCCTCTACGCTGGAGGCCTCTACGCTGGAGGCCTCTACGCTGGAGACCTGTACGCTGGAGACCTGTACGCTGGAGACCTCTATGCTGGAGACCTCTACACTAGAAGCCTCTACGCTGGAGACCTGTACGCTGGAGGCCTCTACACTAGAGACCTCTACGCTGGAGACCTCTACGCTGGAGACCTCTACGCTGCAGGGTTCCTCCTGTCAGGCCTTCTTCAGGATCTAAGACCTGAACTCAGATCTCTGAAACGGCTCGCCTTGTTTAAATATTTGATTCATATTCATGGTATCTCTGACTTCCACACTAAGGTGAAGTATTGATCAGCTGTTCTGTTCTTCAGGGCCTTCTGACGGTCTGATGCTCCCTCTCTGTGTTTTAAAGAAACGTTCACACACAGATATATATTTTGTATTTGTCTTTAATTTCCTTGAAACACCAATAGAAACCATTAAAGCATCAAAACATGAAATAATAGAACCGTTACACATATTTAAAAAAGTTTACAACAGAAATAAAACATGAGAACATCTGAAAGGATTTCACTGAAGCGCTCACTTTAAATATTTACATCTCCCTCTCTGGATAATATTTCCTGCTTTAAATAGTCGGCTTGTTTTCAGTCTCTGCATGGCGTGGATTATAATCTGATCATCAGGATGCTTGATATGCTGTTACATGAAGGCAGAGTATAAGGCAGTAAAATCACTCTTCAACTAAAACCACTAAATCAAAGTTACTCATATAGAAAAGATCCACTGAAGCGTTCTTCACCTGAACATTAGAGAGTCAGGAGAGACAAACACAAGGTGAGTGGTTACTGAGAGATGAGGGGCAGCATTCAGAGCTAAACACACAGTTTCAACTTCAACAGATAAACCTCTCTTTAACCACCGAGCCGACTGAACCACTGCTCTCCTCCTCCTCCTCCACGAGGTCGAGCTGTCGGTTCACCTGCAGCCTCCAGTCAATCTGTGGAATCTGTGATCCTACGTTTAAAGGCAGCGTCTGTCACAGGATCATCTGAGCTCCACCATCACACACCTACGAGACACTCTGACCCCTGAAACACATCGGCTGATGAAGAGCGGTGAACACTGACGTACCTCCAGAGAGGAAACTGAGACCTGTCAGGACTTAACCTCCGTCTCATCCTCACACACGGACGTGACAGCGGTCACATTTAGAGCCCTGTGTGCACAGGCCTTCCTCCTCTCAGCCGTTACAGGGCCGCACCAGCAGAGGCAGGCCTGATCCGGGCTGCGTGTAATGCCTTTAATTATGGGATTACGCTCCACAGCACATCACAGCTGGGCAGGCTCTGCAGCAAAGTGTTGCTTCTTCAGTAATCTGTAATCTGTGTGGGTGTTGTCCTCCCGTCAGCCTCTCTGTGCACAGTACTAAAGCCTCTCCTGCAGCTGTTCCCTCAGCGCTCACACAGTTACACCGCTCTCACACGACTGCACTCTTCAGTCACTTCCAAACAAACAGAAACAAACACAGAATATTTAAAACGTCTCCAACAAACTGTTCTTGAAAGAGAGGAACCTTTAAGGTCATACAACAATAGAAAACGGGTTTCTTATATATTAAAAAGGAGCCGGATCGTCTGAAGACCCCTTCGTTTGTCTACAAATCCTTCCTACGCCTTCAGACTGGAGCTCAGGGCGACGCTCTCTGTTTGGCAACGTGTCGGTGCGAGGCAGAGGAAGAGCACGGACTGAAACTCAAATCTGACGGATGAAGATGGCACTTTTAGCTTTCATCAGTCTGTTGTTTTTTTGCTGTGTTCATAGAGCAGCGTGAGGATGCTGCATGCAGGCACGGTTATTTAACTAAACCATATTCAGAAGGTGAATATAGAGTTCCTGTCAGTTATGGCCTCTCTCACATCTTTAATGAGAGCTAATCAATAAACCTGAAGTCCTTAAATCTTCTCTCTGACTCTATAAAACCTCTCTCTCCCTCCCTCTCTCTCTCCTCTCTGTCGGCCATGTTTTCAGAAGTCTGACATGAAATGAGAAAATAAGAAACAGACCTTCTCCTCGTTAAGAAACAGAAGGTCTTAGACAGACGGGCTCCTCGAGCAGAGCGAGTTTTAGAACTCGTCGTCGGAGCTGAGCAGCAGTGTCTTCTCGTTGTCCGCGCGGGTGCTGAGGTTGCTGTGGCTGCGGGAGAGGGCGGGGCCTCCGCCTCGCTCCAGCGTGGACTGCTGCGTGTACTGCTGATACGCCGGGGAGAAGTTATGGATGGCATCCTGGACCATGTCGCCCGGATTCATGGTCTCCTTCAGGCTGCTGGAGATGCTCTTCATCGGGGCACAGCGACCTGGAGGCGGAGCCAGAGAGACGGATCAGGTTATAAACGCACTGAGAGAACGGTGATGAAGGGAGGAGCCAATCCACTTTATGTACAGTATCTCACTAAAGTGAGTCCACCCCTCACACTTCTTCTAAAGATGAAGCACAAGAAAGTCTGCAAACAGTCTGCTGAAGACAAGCAGACTAAGGACATGGATTACTGGAACCATGTCTTGTGGTCTGATGAGACCCAGATAAGCTGATTTGGTTCAGATGGTGTCAAGTGTGTGTTTGGGCAACCAGGTGAGGAGTACAAAGACAAGTGTGTGTTGCCTACAGTCAAGCATGGTGGTGGGAGTGTCATGGTCTGGGTCTGCATGAGTGCTGCCGACACTGGGGAGCTACAGTTCATTGAGAGAACCATGAATGCCAACATGTACTGTGACACACTGAAGCAGAGCATGATCCCCTCCTTTCAGAAACTGGGCCACAGGGCAGTACTCCAACATGATAACGACCCCAAACACACCTCCAAGACGGCCCCTGACTAGCTAAAGGAGCTGAGGGTGAAGGTGATGGAGTGGCCAAGCATGTCTCCAGACCTAAACCCTTATTGAGCATCTGTGGGGCCTCCTCAAACGGAAGGTCTCTAACATCCACCAGCTCCATGATGTCATCATAGAGGAGTGGAAGAGGACTCCAGTGGGACCCTGTGAAGCTCTGGTGAACTCCATGCCCAAGAGGGTTCAGGCAGTGCTGGAAAATAATGGTGGCCACACAAAATATTGAGACTTTGGGCCCAATGTGGACATTTTCACTGAGGGGGGTACTCACTTTTGTTGCCGGTGGTTTAGACATTAAAGGCTGTGTTGAGTTATTTTGAGGGGACAGTAAATGTACACTGTTAAACAAGCTGTACACTGACTACTTCACATTATATTAAAGTGTCATTTCTTCAGTGTTGTCCCATGAAAGGATACAATTAAATATGTGCAGAAATGTGAGGGTGTACTCACTTCTGTGAGATACTGTATGTAAGATATTTAAAGTTTATTTAAGTAAGTTTAAGAACATAAACTACTGTAAGAATCAAAATACAAGAATCAGAATAAAACACATTTATGAGACACTTTAAAAAATACTTACACATAAAAATATTTAAATAATATCTAAATAATGATGAATGAGGAGCAGAGGTACATCAACTATATGTCCATCTGTCCATCAGAGAATATCAATAATAAGTCTTTGAAATGTCATATACAAAATAATATCTCAATTTGTAAAACTTTATTAAATCAAAAGTGCTTTACAGATAAAGTCTGAATGATTGAATTCACTGACAGAAGAAATGAAAGACATCAAACGAGTTTGAGGACGAACTGAAAAAAAGAAAAAGGGAATAAAGGAGGTTTAAAGTTCACGAAGCAGAGCGAGACATCAGACCTACCGTACTGTCCATAGATAGGAAACGAGCCTTTCAGCAGCACAGAGAAGAAGAGAGGGAGGAAGAGAGGGAGGAAGAGAGGGAGGAAGAGAGGGAGAGAGGAGAGGAAGAGAGGCAGGATGAAATAAAGGAACAGTCCAGAAGGTAAAGGGTTATTCTGAATTTAAGCAGTAAGTCACAGACCAGGTCAGAAGTCTCTTTCACACATGCTCTCTGACAACATACTAGAGGATCTTAGGACCGATTAGCCAACCCTGATGATGGGGGGCGTGGCCTGAGGCCACGCCCCCCATCATCAGGGTTGGCTAATCATGAACACTCTCCTTACCGTAGGAGTCCAGTCTTTTGTCCATGTAGACCTTGTAGGTGAAGGCGTGGCGCAGAGCGACAGCGGCGAAGAACATCTCGATGCAGATGATGAAGTTTTGGTATCCGGCGGCGACCGTCCCCTCGCCCACCGAGAAGTCTGCAGAGCTGATCTGAGGGATGGCGCCGCACTTCTCCAGGATGGCGAGCAGCATCCCTGAAGAGCGCCAAGACACACAGAATTACACAGAATTTCATCCATTCATAGATGGTGTTTAAGGTGTTTCATCCATTCATCATCCATTCAAAGATGGTGTTTTAGATGTTTCATCCATTCATAGATGGTGTTTAAGGTGTTTCATCCATTCATAGATGGTGTTTAAGGTGTTTCATCCATTCATCATCCATTCAAAGATGGTGTTTCATCCATTCATCATCCATTCAGAGATGGTGTTTAAGGTGTTTCATCCATTCATAGATGGTGTTTAAGGTGTTTCATCCATTCATCATCCATTCAAAGATGGTGTTTCATCCATTCATCATCCATTCAAAGATGGTGTTTCATCCATTCATCATCCATTCAGAGATGGTGTTTAAGGTGTTTCATCCATTCATAGATGGTGTTTAAGGTGTTTCATCTATTCATAGATGGTGTTTAAGGTGTTTCATCCATTCATCATCCATTCATAGATGATGTTTAAGGTGTTTCATCCATTCATCATCCATTCAAAGATGGTGTTTAAGGTGTTTCATCCATTCATAGATGGTGTTTAAGGTGTTTCATCCATTCATCATCCATTCATAGATGGTGTTTAAGGTGTTTCATCCATTCATCATCCATTCAAAGATGGTGTTTAAGGTGTTTCATCCATTCAAAGATGGTGTTTAAGGTGTTTCATCCATTCATCATCCATTCAAAGATGGTGTTTAAGGTGTTTCATCCATTCATAGATGGTGTTTAAGGTGTTTAAGGTGTTTCATCCATTCATAGATGATGTTTAAGGTGTTTCATCCATTCATAGATGATGTTTAAGGTGTTTTCTCACCTTGCCAGAAGGACAGGAAGATGACTGACTTCACCATGAAGAACTTGAGCACAGGGTTGTACGGGACGAGCAGCTCTCGGGTGGCGAAGTAGAAGAGGAAGAGAGCGTAGAGCGACAGGCTGACGGAGATGTTGTAGATGATGGTGGCGTACAGGTAGCCACTCGCCACGCTGAAGACAGACACAGAAGAAAGGACGTGTTTATTGATGTCACACAGGTCAAAGTAACGGGGAGGGTAACACCTGGAAACATACTTAAAGTCTCCATCTTTGTATTTCCCAAAGGCCTGAAGAACCACGGTGATGATCGCCATCAGAGGTTTCACCACACAGAACTGGAGAGTAGCCTGAGAGAGAGAGAGAGGGAGGGAGAGAGGGAGGGAGAGAGGGAGGGGGAGGGGGGGAGAGAGAGAGAGACAGAGAATGAGTGATTGATAAATAACATCAGCTGAACAGCGATGCTACAGAAGTTTAACTTCAAGCACAACTTCCACTTCTAAAGTCTCAGTGAGAGGTTTTCCTGTCGTGTTGATTCTGGCGCCCCCTCTGGATGAAACCTGTACTGTGTTTTTTCTGTGATGAAGACTACATTTCCCATGAGCACCATCGCCCTCTGAGATAAAGATGTGTCTCGTTTGTTGTGGAATCAGAGGAATGAATACAGATCTTCATGTACAGGTTTTACTCTCTCTGATCTGTACCTGTTTGCAGAACCTGAGGAACCCGATGGAGTAGGTCTTCCCCCACAGACAGCAGGTCCCGTACACACAGCTGGACCTGACGTGAAGGAGAGAGGGGACACGGACACACAGTGAGACACGTCCACAGGTCATCTGATTAAAGAGAAAGAGATAAGAGAGCACACTCACTCGATGGGTTTCCCTCTGATCTCGGCCATGATGGCGCTCTCTCCTCCCAGATACTCGTAACACAGACTCAGGAAGTTGTAGATGACAAAGGCTGCAGAGAGTCAGACATGAGACAGGTTACAGTTTGTTAATCAGGTATTTAATGAGCGTCATAATAAGAACTTTTAAATAAAGTTATTATTATTATTATTTTAAATAATTTTCAAACCATCAAAGTCTGTTCTTTTTTAATATTTAGTGTTGGAACTCTTTACTAAGAGTGGGTGTATATTTATGATCTGCAGCTGAAGTCACTCACTGAGTCTCTATTAAAGATAGAATTAACTCGTCCTTAAAGGCGCAGTACGTGAGGAAATAATAAACACTGACTCTCTATTAAAGATAGAATTAACTCGTCCTTAAAGGCGCAGTACGTGATGAAACAATAAACACTGAGTCTCTATTAAAGATAGAATTAACTCGTCCTTAAAGGCGCAGTACGTGATGAAATAAGAAACACTGAGTCTCTATTAAAGATAGAATTAACTCGTCCTTAAAGGCACAGTACGTGATGAAATAATAAACACTGAGTCTCTATTAAAGATAGAATTAACTCGTCCTTAAAGGCGCAGTACGTGATGAAATAATAAACACTGAGTCTCTATTAAAGATAGAATTAACTCGTCCTTAAAGGCGCAGTACGTGATGAAATAATAAACACTCAGTCTCTATTAAAGATAGAATTAACTCGTACTTAAAGGCACAGTACGTGATGAAATAATAAACACTGAGTCTCTATTAAAGATAGAATTAACTCGTCCTTAAAGGCACAGTACGTGATGAAATAATAAACACTCAGTCTCTATTAAAGATAGAATTAACTCGTCCTTAAAGGCGCAGTACGTGATGAAATAATAAACACTGAGTCTCTATTAAAGATAGAATTAACTCGTCCTTAAAGGCGCAGTACGTGATGAAATAATAAACACTGAGTCTCTATTAAAGATAGAATTAACTCGTCCTTAAAGGCACAGTACGTGATGAAATAATAAACACTGAGTCTCTATCAAAGATACAATTAACTCGTCCTTAAAGGCACAGTACGTGATGAAATCATAAACACTGAGTCTCTATTAAAGATAGAATTAACTCGTCCTTAAAGGCACAGTACGTGATGAAATAAGAAACACTGAGTCTCTATTAAAGATAGAATTAACTCATCCTTAAAGGCACAGTACGTGATGAAATAATAAACACTGAGTCTCTATTAAAGATAGAATTAACTCATCCTTAAAGGCACAGTACGTGATGAAACAATAAACACTGAGTCTCTATTAAAGATAGAATTAACTCGTCCTTAAAGGCGCAGTACGTGATGAAATAAGAAACACTGAGTCTCTATTAAAGATAGAATTAACTCATCCTTAAAGGCACAGTACGTGATGAAATAATAAACACTGAGTCTCTATTAAAGATAGAATTAACTCATCCTTAAAGGCACAGTACGTGATGAAACAATAAACACTGAGTCTCTATTAAAGATAGAATTAACTCGTCCTTAAAGGCGCAGTACGTGATGAAATAATAAACACTGAGTCTCTATTAAAGATAAAATTAACTCATCCTTAAAGGCACAGTACGTGATGAAATAATAAACACCGACTCTCTATTAAAGATAGAATTAACTCATCCTTAAAGGCGCAGTACGTGATGAAATAATAAACAGAGTCTCTATTAAAGATAGAATTAACTCGTCCTTAAAGGCGCAGTACATGATGAAATAATAAACACTGACTCTCTATTAAAGATAGAATTAACTCGTCCTTAAAGGCGCAGTACGTGATGAAATAATTAACACTGAGTCTTGCTGAAGCTGTGAGAGAACACTCAGAGACGGCAGAGAAACTACGAGTTCAAGATTTATCTGCTCTGAAGTCTTCACTGGTTTCATACAGTTGCTAGGAAACAGGTCTCCCCTCCCCTGCGATCCCAGGAGGCCACGGAGACACAAGAACAAAGATGGCCGCCTTTGTAAGAGAAGACAGTGAAAAGGCCATCTGCTGCTGAGCCATCACCGTAAATCTACTCTCTCTTAATTCAGATTCAACATTAAACACTAGAGCACCACAACACACACACACACACACACACACCACACACACACACACAATCAGCAGCTCCTCTCTCTCTCACCTTCGTAGCAGTCTCTAACCGTGTCAAAGTACACGTAGTACTCCTCGTTGGTGAAGAAGAGGAGGCTGAGCCAGGAGTCGAAGGCGTAGATGGGGACGATGAAGAGGATCCGGACGATGTGCCTCTGCTCGTTAGGAGAGCTGTAGTAACGCAGGTGCATGTATATCTGAAGAGAGGAGAAACATCAGATACCAAAGAGTCCTGGACATCCAGTTATTCACCCTGACACACCTGTGGTCATCGTTCCAGGTGTGTCAGGTGATCATATCAGGTCTCTCCAGAGTTTCAAAGCACAGATCAAACAGAGAAATAGTCTTAACGGACAAATTCAACCAGAGCCATGTCCGGTATGTCTCTGATCCGTCACAGCACCAGATCTGATAGCTTTCTATTCTAGTCAATGTGTTAACTTCCACTGGATCCGCTCTGTTGCATCCGGCTGCGTCTCTGATCCGGCAGGTCGGAGTCCTCCGGATCAGATACACAAGACTTCTATGTTCATCGGATGCCGGAGCACGACGCATCAATCTCAACAGAGCAGATGGAGCGGGACAGGAAGTCAGGTTTCACCAAAACAAAATGAAAACATCCGGTTAATTTTCAGAATCAAACACTCTGTGTTATCACCAGATCGTATTTCACTTAACTACAACAACAAACCAAAGTCATGATGAGCGGAGCCAGGCCTGGAGTCAACAGGTCAGAGGTTTTCAGAGGACCAGGAAGACAACATGGATGAGGAGAGGAGGAGGAGGAGAATCCTTGATTCAGTGATTACTAAGGGGAAACCTCGGTCACATGACTCCGGCGGTCCTGCTCCGTGCTGCGTTCTGAAGCGGATCGGAGACGGACCAGAGACGGATCTGGTGGAAGTCCCGTGTCATGCAGTCGAACACTTTCCTCTCTCTGCACAGTAACAGATCAACACTCAGCGGTCTGCGCTCAGTGACGGCGTGCAGCGGTTAAACGCTGAGTGTTTCCTCTCCTTCAGGCTCAGGATATAAAACTTTAACGTTGTGACCTTTCTGCTGTTTATTTTTCCTTCTTCTAGAACTCATTAATCAAAGGTAGCCTTGTTCCTCTGCAGCCATGGCACCATAAGTAGACTCATTCACTGTGAGGAACTCTTCCCCCCATGAGTTTCCTGAGCCTCATAGACTCTCAGACGGTCTCAGAGAGTTCCACATCCATGGAGGAGAAAGCTTCTTTAAGACGCTGACTCTGTACGGCGCTCGCCCAGACATTAGTCCTGAGCTGACGTCAGGTTTCTGTTTGGAACACTTTAAGAATTTATATCCCAGCTCCAAAGAAAGTCAGACTCACTCACCTGAAAGCTCCCTCAGCCTTTCTTAAGTTTGTCCCTGTTTGTTTTTAACTGTTCAGAGTCGTGACGGGTCTACAGAGAGCCGGACTCAGAGCTGCAGGGGTCTGTGTATCAGAGTGTCAGCTCAGAGTGTGGATGGAGCACACACACACACACACACACAATCAGAAATACTTCATTTATTCCAGGGAGGGAAATTCAGTCATTACAGAGCTCTGATAAACAGTATGTCAGAAAGTCCAAATAATATTAATAGAAGAAGAATAAAATAAGATATAAATAGAAATAAAGTACAATAAAATAAAGATCAAATAAAATTAAATAACAAATAAATAAATAAATAAAGAATGTACAGAAGTGGGAATGAAGGTGATATACAGGGATGTTAAAGCAGCAGGGATATTTCACAGTCTATGCCACGTCTGATGAAGTAAAGCCTGAAGAGCGTCCCTCTTGGTGACAGAGATCTGATCCACCTGGAGGTCCATGCTCGTCTCCCATCCTCAGCTCCTCGCTCTCAGAGTAAAGATGAGCCCTCTGTTGCTCTGGCAACAGGTGCTCCCGGCACGCCTCTGACATCACCGAGTGAGAGGTGGGTGTGACAGTGTGAGTAAGAGTGTGTGTGTACAGGGGAAGGGAGGAGGTTACCTAGCAACAAGCCCTGCGCTCTGAGTCTCCCTCTGTGTGTGTTGTCACAGTCTGTTACTGTGCCTCAGGTGTGTGTGTGTGTGTGTGTGTGTTTACATGGAGGACAGGTGATCGGTGGACATTGAGTGAGTGGAAAGGAGTCCGTCTGTCTGTCTGCAGGCTCTCAATAGAACTGATGAAAGCTCCGTATCAGTTACAGCAAACAACCCGAGGGACGCTGCACGCAACAGCCAGCTGCAGAGACTCAGCTCTCCTGAACACACAGAGGGAGGTGGACTCTGCAGACCGGCCTGTGCAGGTAGACTGAAGAATCCAGGTCTCATTGGGCAGCAGACAGGAAAGTAGTTTGAGCTGTTCATCCACCTGGCTCTGAGCTCTCTCTGTTTTTAATGTCACAGAGCTGTGTCACTGTTTTTATATGTATACACACACAGGGTGGTTTGATGTGTGTGTGTTTGTGTGAGCATCACTGATTGTTGCTTTAATCAGTGATTCAGTCACAGCATGCAGACGCTACAGTCCTCCTCACACAGGTCCAAGGTGGATTTTTGGTCCCTGCAGGATTTGCTGCATGCCTGTCCTGACTCATGACTCAGTGATGAGCTGAGTTACACAGGACTTCCACCAGATCCACTGCGGTCCGGCTCCGCGCTCTCTCATCTGTTAACACCCACCGGTTGTGTTTTCAGAACGCAGCATGGAGCAGGACCGCCGGACAGCTGGAGTCATGTGACCGAGGTTTCCCCTTGGTAATCACTGAATCAAGGATTCTCCTCCTCCTCCTCTCCTCATCCATGTTGTCTTTCTGGTCCTCTGAAAACCTCTGACCTGTTGACTCCAGGCCTGGCTCCGCTCATCATGACTTTGGTTTGTTGTTGTAGTTAAGTGAAATACGATCTGGTGATAACACAGAGTGTTTTATTCTGAAAATTAACCGGATGTTTTACTTTTGTTTTGGTGAAACCTGACTTCCTGTCCCGCTCCATCTGCTCTGTTGACATTGATGCGTCGTGCTCCGGCACCCGGTGAACATAGAAGTCTTGTGTATCTGATCCGGAGGACTACGACCTGCTGGATCAGAGACGCAGCCGGATGCAACAGAGCAGATCCAGTGGAAGTTAACACATGGACTAGAATAGAAACCTATCAGAGCCAATGCTGTGGTGGATCAGAAACAGACCGGACTCAGATCTGGTGGACTTTACAGTGAAGACCTCCTTACCTGGTGACATGTGATCAGAAGAGCTGTCCAGACGAAGAACCCTGATATAGTCTGGGCGGTGGAGGTCATGAGGAAGGTCGGCTCCTCCTGTGTGACCACGGGGGCCTCCGGTGCCCAGGAGGTGTTGGATGTTTGCGGTGCCGCGGTGACCAGGGACCCTGGGGCGATGCCGACAGGAGAGCCATTCCCCAAACTCTCTGCCAGGGGCAAGTCTCGCCGCCAAAATGGACTCATCTGAAAGAAGAAGAGAAGACTCAGTGAGCATGGACGCTCTTTACTTCAAAACATCGATGTTTCAAACAATGAGGTCAACAACATCAGGCTGCACCACCTAAAGGTTCCAGGTTATAGTCTGAGTCTAACACCGCCATGTTTACTGAACACACGCAGGGTGAGAGAGCTGAACCTAAACGTCTACTGATGTCAGGACAGGAACTCAGAGAGGAGCAAAGCAGGGCAGCAGATCTGCAGCACGGTGTGTGGAGTGACAGATGAGGAGAGATGAAAACAGAGGGAGTGAAGAGAGGAGGCATAAGGTAGGTGGGAGAGGAGAGGATGATAAAGAGTGTAAAAACCTCACCGAAGGGGCGGTGGGTGGGGGTGGGGGGGGCAGAGCCAGAATCACTCAAAACACAGAAATCAGTGTGACAGCAATGAGCTGAGTGCTGCTGACCCACTTTCTCCCTCGCTCCTCTCTGCAGCGTGCCGAGGGGATGAAGAGGAGCACACACAAACACACACACACACCCAAACACACACGCACACACCTCTACGGAGGAGTCACACACAGCTCTGCAAACCTCTGGTAGAGCCTGAGATATGATACCTGTCACATCTTCAACATCATCACTCTGTCTGATACAGTCTCTGAAGGACAGAGGTGATCTTAAACATCCTTCTACATTAACAGTCTTTGTTCCATGAAAAGATATGATGATATCTCCAGACCTGCAGCTGAGAGATTCATTCAGATACTGAGATCATCTGAGAATCATATTTATGTTTCACTCACTGTCAACAAAGAAACCCGGAGGACATCACAGACTACAGAATCCACACAGAGCAGAGTTTAAACTGGGAGTTAAAGGAAGTGAAATAAGACGAGAGGTGTGAATCAGAATCTGGACACATGAAGACAGTCCACACTGGACCCTGTTACATCCCAGACCTTATATTTAAATGGAGGCCATGACTTCTCACTGTCTGCAGTATAGCTCATAAGCCCCGCCTCCTCCATGTTAACAGATGGGACATGGGTCAAAGTGTAACAACAAACACAGGTCTGTAAATGTAAACAGACAGAATTCTAGAATGTTGTCTTTGATCTTAAAGAGAATTCTAGAATGTTGTCTTTGATCTTAAAGAGAATTCTAGAATGTTGTCTTTGATCTTAAAGACAGAATTCTAGAATATTGTCTTTGATCTTATAGACAGAATTCTAGAATGTCGTCTTTGATCTTAAAGGACAGAATTCTAGAATGTTGTCTTTGATCTTAAAAGACAGAATTCTAGAATGTTGTCTTTGATCTTAAAGTCAGAATTCTAGAATGTTGTCTTTGATCTTAAAGACAGAATTCTAGAATGTTATCTTTGATCTTAAAAGGACAGAATTCTAGAATGTTGTCTTTGATCTTAAAGTCAGAATTCTAGAATGTTGTCTTTGATCTTAAAGATAGAATTCTAGAATGTTGTCTCTGATCTTTAAAGACAGAATTCTAGAATGTTGTCTTTGATCTTAAAGAGAATTCTAGAATGTTGTCTTTGATCTTAAAGACAGAATTCTAGAATATTGTCTTTGATCTTATAGACAGAATTCTAGAATGTCGTCTTTGATCTTAAAGGACAGAATTCTAGAATGTTGTCTTTGATCTTAAAAGACAGAATTCTAGAATGTTGTCTTTGATCTTAAAGTCAGAATTCTAGAATGTTGTCTTTGATCTTAAAGACAGAATTCTAGAATGTTATCTTTGATCTTAAAAGGACAGAATTCTAGAATGTTGTCTTTGATCTTAAAGTCAGAATTCTAGAATGTTGTCTTTGATCTTAAAGATAGAATTCTAGAATGTTGTCTCTGATCTTTAAAGACAGAATTCTAGAATGTTGTCTTTGATCTTAAAGACAGAATTCTAGAATGTTGTCTTTGATCTTAAAGACAGAATTCTAGAATGTTGTCTTTGATCTTAAAGACAGAATTCTAGAATGTTGTCTTTGATCTTAAAGACAGAATTCTAGAATGTTGTCTTTGATCTTAAAGGAACAGAATTCTAGAATGTTGTCTTTGATCTTTGAGGAAACTTAACAAATACTAATACAAGAGTCATTGAACGCACCATAACCATGTCTGAATTTGTGACACTGTGGACTGGAGCCACCTGAGGACTGGACCCACCTGAGGACTGGACCCACCTGAGGGACCTACATGTTTTGGTTAACATGAGTCCCTTGATGCTATCAGCAGGTCACGTGCCCTGTCTGCAGCAGTGTAACATGTCAGCGCCTGTGGGGGTGGACTCTTGGCTCCAAAGCTCCCAGTGAAGTGACGTCCTCTGTTCTATAAACAGTCCATGTTCATCTTAAAGATGCTGTACGAGCCTCATGACCACTGCAGGCCTGAGTCCTCTCGTCTCTAACCACGTCAGCGTCTCGGTGAGGACGCCAGGAAGGAAATAATCGGATCATTCACGAGGAAAACTAATTTCACAATGACTTTCAAACCCCTCATGCAGCAGCTAAATATAGGCGGCCACTGGATGTGATCATGGATGAGTCACACCGTCACCACAGCTTCAATCAGCTGGTGGCGATGCAGTACAGAGACACACCAGAGCGTCAACAACATCAGGACATGTTTATCTGTTCACTGAAGGTGTGGATCAAATCTGCACACCTGATCTGAGACCAGAGACTAAAACAGAACGCTCTTATTGTCATCACACGACGCACAGTGATATCAGGCTTCAAGTAGAGGTGTGCAGCGTTCAGACACCGACTGAAGGAGAGACGGCGTGTTTATCACAGCAAAAACAAACTGCAGAAGAAGAAGAACCGGCACTAAAAATAGAATTTCAGATTTAAACAAACAGACTTTAAATAAACACGTGAAGGACAACCTGTACTTCATTCAGTCCATGTTTGAGTTCTCCACTGAGTGTTATCTAAACCTCTGACTTCGACTCATCTACGTTTCTCTCTGCTTTAAAGTCAGCTGATGAAGTTTATTCTCTAAACTCTGATCCAAAGACGTTAAACTGTGCTCCTGGAGTTTGTCTCAGTGGTGTTGCCGTACATGTATGTGGATCGTCGTCCCTCAGATCAGCTCCCTCTCTCTCTTATTCTCCTCTATCCCTCTCTCCAGACCCAACACGGTCTCAGCAGATGGCTGTCTAACATGAGTCTGGTCCTGCTGGAGGTTTCTGCCTGTTAAAGGAAGTTTGTCCTCTCCGCTGTAACTAGCTAAATACAGCCATATACAGAGGCTGTAGACCTTGTCGCACAGGTCGCAGGTTTGATTCCAGCCTCGACCATTTACTGCACTCCTCCCCCTCTCTCTACTCCCCACAGTTTGTTTACAGACGGCGCAGTGAAGCCTACAAGGAAAAGAACACCCTACTAACAGTTAAGCATGGTGGAGGATCCATTATGCTGTGGGGCTGCTTTGCTGCATCTGGTACTGGAGGCCTTGACCGTATCACAGGAATCATGAAATCAGAGAATTATCAAGACATTTTAGAGCGAAATGTCCTACCCAGTGTAAGAAAACTTGGTTTGAGTTGAAGATCATAGGTCCTCCAGCGAGACAAAGACCCTAAGCACACAGGAATGGTTGAAAAGGAAAAAATGGACTGTTTTAAAATGGCCAGCAGGGAGGCCTGATCTCAATCCGATTGAAAATCTTTGGTTTGAGCTGAAATCTGACATTGGGGAAAAGAAACCTGCAAATGTTCAAGAGCTTGAACAACTTGCAAAGAGAAGAGTGGGAGAAAACACCAGCTGAGAAGTGCAAGAAGCTTCTAGATGGATACAAGAAACGTTTGGAGGCTGTCATCACTGCCAAAGGGTCTGCAACCAAATATTAAAGAGGGGGGCCATTATTGCTGCACATGCTGTTTTTTCTGTTTCTTCTTTGAAATCACAATATTTAAGTTGAAAAAACAGTTTTCTTTGTTACAGTACTTTAGACCTCCAATGAAAAGATCTTGGTGATATACATGTTGTACATTTTCATTTATTTCTGAAGATATTGTAGAGGTTATGCAAAAAATGAAGGGGTGCCAATCATGGTGAGCAGGACTGTAAAAGCGTCTTCAGATAAAGTTTGTTGTGATTTGACGCTGTACAAATAAAGATTGATTGATTGATGGTTCATGGAGCGGAGGTAATGAAGGCTGCGACTCTCCTCCTGAGCATCATGACCGTATCTTCAGCCTGGATCTGTTCACCGGTCTGCACAAACCTCATCAAGAGCGTGAGGAGGTCTGCAGAGCGTGGATCCTCTGCTCAGTTGTTCCTGTTGTTGCTCAGGTTATTTAGGAGCTTTAAATCTGCAGCAGGAGAGTTTAGACATGTGAATAATGTTTTATAAGTGCACACATGTGATCTGACTGATCTCATGCATCCTGAAAATACATTATTTTGTGATCTTTTTTTAAAGGTATGTAAATATTTGAGTGTTTTTAAGAGCAGCTAGTCCAGAACTCTAACTCTGACTGAGCATCTTTCACCTGTTCTGGATCCACTGAGTCCTCCTTGATCACCGCCCTTCACTCTGTATGTGTTCAGTATCAGTGTCTGAAGCGGCTCAGCTGACACTATCCTGTAAACAGGGTGAGGTCTCTGTGTTCAGACTAACACTAGTGATGATCCTGAGCTGCAGTCTGCCCCCACAGCCCCACAGCTAGATGCTTCCCAGCGGGCCACAGACAAGAGAGAGGCAGCTCATCAATCCTGCTGACTGCACTTTGAAAACACGCATTGTACTTTGACCTCGATGGACTCAGCAGTCTTTATGACAGACCATCAGAACTCCTGAGGCCAGGAGAGCTGCCCCACATCCCCGACGAGAGCCTCTGAAGACCACAGGACCACTTCACTGTGACCACTCTGGGTCTGATGGTTCAGGGTGCAGGTCAACAGAGAGCTGCACAGCATGAGGCTGCAGATCTCAGAGGAGGGACTTTACACCGACAGCGGTGCGGCATGAAGCGGAAAGGTGACATCACATGAAACATCAGAGTGAATTAACCCCCTCACTGCTGGTGCTCATGGTGTTCCTGCTGAAAGCTAATGAAAATGGCGTGTTGTTAGTGTAGTCTCCATCCCTCCTCTTCCTCACTCACCTCCTCTTCCTCAGTAGTTCGATCTGCACTGGTTTCCGTCAGAGCGTCAGGTTAGCTCATCCTCTCAGCTGGTTTTTAAACCCTTACAGGAGCACGGTCTCTGAGCGGGTCCAGGGTTTACATTCAGTCCACAACCAGGAGCTTCTTCTATCCCTGTATCATGGTTTAAACGGGGCGAACTCGCCTCTTTTCACCGAACCGGACCGGTTCGTGTGTGTCTGAGTATCCGTTACACCGAGCGCGGCGGGCTAACGGCAGCTAGCTTTCTGTCCGTGAAGTCAAAACAAAGCAAAGTGATAAAAACCTTCAGAGGACGCGGGAACCTCAGGGACTACATCAGGGACTACATCAAACTGAGTCTGAGCAAGACCTGGTTCTGTCTCCTCATTTCCATCCGCAGCTGCTGAAACCAGGCTCCGTTAGTTCCTCCACATCAGCAGCGCGGCGCGTCAACGAGCGTCAACGAGCGTCAACCTGAGTAACGGCAGCTGCCCGCGCACGCGCACTACCGCCTCTCATTTTGTTTTGCCCCTGAATCAGGGCTGTCAAACTCATTTCAGTTAAGGGGCCACACACAGCCCAAGTTGATCTGAAGTGGGCCGGACCAGTAAAATCATAACATAATAACCTATAAATAACGACAACTTTACATTTTTCCCTTTGTTTTAGTGCAAAATAGTACAAGTATGTGCTGAAAATGTAATCAACTATCTTGCTACAAAAACAGTTCTCCATGATGAGTCTCATAGTGGGGCAGAACATTTTACTCTTTAAGCACTGAAACCTGCTGCAAACACACCAAACAAGTTATCAATTCACCTGACACAGAGTGTAATTTTTACTGCAAAAGAACAGAGAGATTATAATAATGAAGAAGGTAAAGTTGGCTATCCTGGACCCCTCAGCTCCGAAAGGAACTGTTTGCTTGCTGGACAGTGTTGTATGCAGGGGTGTTGTGCTAGTGTTAGTAGTTAGTGGATCATCTTATAGTGCTCTAAAAAGACTTAATGAATCTCAACCGGATTATGCAAACAGCAAGTAATCTATTTTCTCACTTTGAGAAAAAAGTCCCGGGAAAAAGTGCTGTTCAGGTGCGCTCCATCAGCACTATGATTGTATGCGACCCTCAGAGGACAAATTTCAAATAGTAGTTACTTTTATTGAAAATTTGCAGTTAATGTCTAATCTGTAATTTTTTCACTTTGCAAAGTCGTTCCATGGGCCGGATTGCAACCTCTGGCGGGCCGGTTTTGGCCCGCGGGCCGCATGTTTGACACCCCTGCCCTGAATGGATCAGAAATCAGTTCAAGTGAAGCTGAAGCTCCATCAGAGGAACAACATAGACTTAACATCTTCTGATCCCACTGTTAGGGGGGAGACTATAGAAACTGGGTCCTGATCCAGAACCACTACACCTAGACTTGTCAGATCTGGACTAGTTCATCTAAGAGAGTCTTTAAAGGAGAGTTTAACCCTCCTTTCATGTTGGGGGTCAATTTGACACATTTTAAAGTTCAAAAATCTAATAGAAATGTAAAAAAAAATTTGAGTATGGAACTTCTTCTGCTTGGCTTAATCGACACAATCAACATATAGAATAATTTATTAACATCACTTTATAAATAAAATAAATACAATACAATTAACACAAATGTGTCATGTAAAGCTACTGTAATTATATTTAGGTCTTACAAATGTACATTAAAAACAGTTTTAGAAGTTTCATTTAAAACGAGTGAGTTATCCTCATTGAACCGTGATTTTTGAGAATTAAACAGTGGTGGACAAAGTACACAGCTTCATGACTTAAGTCAAAGTATAGATCCTCCAGGTCAAATATTACTCCAATACAAGTGAAAGTTGCTCTGTCAGATTATTACTTGAGTTAAAGTCCTGGAGTACTTGCTTTGAAAAATACTTAAGTATTCAAAGTACTTCTTAAAATATCTCAAAGCGTTGTATTTTCAAAATACAATACAAAGGAGTACATTCAGTTACATCATGTTTATCTAGAAACCATTACTCCAAATCTGTAAAAGTTAAACCATGGAATAAAAACAGACACTAAGTTCCTCCAAGCACAGACAGCTCAGTTTGAAATGTTCATCTGGAGTTAAACAAACGTTATGTAGCTCAACACGCTCTCTCAGGTTGGACTGTGAATGTTTGTGTTTGTGCAGAAACAGGGAGAACATTTAACACCATACGTATCATTCTGGTCTGAAGATATGACCATGGGTGCTCAGGTGGAGGATTATAGCCATCATTACCACCTCTACATGAACAGCCTGATCTGAGTGATGCTCTGTTTGCTCTACGTTCAACCGCGGAGACGCACGATATACAGGTACGACTAAACTACTGAGACAAACAGAACTACACAAACACAGTTTACTGACTGAGGATCAGATTTCAGAGAAGGACATATATGAGCTGACTTCAAAGCAAAAGTAGTGAGTAACTAGAGCACTGATAGAAATGTAGTGGAGTAAAAGTCATAACTTCCCCCCAAAAAATAATACTGAAGTAAAGTAAAGATACTCAAAAATGTACTGAAGTAAATTAACTTTGTTACTGTCCACCACTGGACTTAAAGAACACCATTACACTAAATATTGATTTAAACGGTTAGTAATGGAGTTAATAAGGAGATTAAAAATATGTTTATTGGGATTTTTTTTGGGTTGACACTTTTGGTTCATTGAATATGCCCCGGGTCAAATTGACCCAGGAACATTATTGCTGTCCCTAAGAAACGAACACAACAGGAGGGTTAAGATGTGTGAGAATAAAGAAGTGGGTGATTTCACTGCTTTTCCTTCTCTGGATCACATTCAACCAGGTCCTGATCCAGGAAAGAAGAGTATGTGCCCTCTCTAGAGTCCTTAAGTTTAAAAAAAGCAGTCAAAATGCACCTTTTCCTCAAGAGCTTTCCTCATTAGATACACCCCCAGACCCCTACTTGACCCTGTGAAGCCCCCTTGGGTTTCTTGAAAGTGTTATATAAATCCCATTTATTATTAATTCCACATCTGAGAAGCTGAAGTGTTGTGGTTCTGGATTAAGATCTGGTCTAATGTGGTCCAGACAGATATAACCCTCAGTGAAGTCACCTTTTCTGGCATTTTAATGAATAAGAAAAGGTTTCACAGATCTGAAGACGTAGACTCTCCTGCATAATGTGGTCCACATTATGATCTGGTCTTCCTGGCCCTCCCTGAGACAGACACATCTAGAACTGCTGATATGAAGAGTCCTTCAGCGTCAGTTTGGAGCACAAAAATAAAAAACAACTTCAATATGTTGAAAGAAAGAGAGAGAGAGAGAGAGAGAGAGAGGGCAAAGGTTGTGAGCAACGTTATTAATTTTTATTACTTCATAAAATATACACAAATACTGTTGTAAATAAAGTGTTAAAGAACTGTACAAGATATCAGCACACCATACAGAAAGTGAACCCCATCACCTCCACCTCCTCCTCCTCCACCTCCTCCACTCGTCCCTAAAGCAACAGTTAGCGTGCCGCTGGGTCAGACCGGCCTGTACAAAGGTAATTACATGATACACGGCTATTTACACATCCCTGCAATTTGCATCAGTTGGTTCATTTTATGACGTTTTTCAAGGTTGCTGGAGGTTGAAATCCAAAAAAGGTGACATCAAATTATTATTGGCATATCGTTTTTGCAGAAGAAGAAGAAGAAGAAGAAGAAGAAGCCCTGTATGTGACGAGGAGGACGAGCTTTTAACACAAACAACAGAGAGCAGGTAAAAAACAAACAAAGAGATAAATCTACAAAGTTACAGAAAGATGAGGACGACAGAATAAGATTAAAAAACAAAAAACACAGACGATTAAAAAACAAACAGTTTAAATAAATAAAACAGTGATGAAAACAATCAAAGACGACGTGGATCATGTATTCTGAGCAGGGATTTACAGCATCTCTATCTCACACACACATACACACACACACACACTGTTAGGTGACCCAGCTGGCACAGTAACCACTTTACTCAAAACACCCCTCATCCTGAAACCGGCCCGACTCATCATTAGTATGAATTTCTGTTTACACCTAAAAACAAAGAAGAGGACCACATTTTGGATTTACATCAAAATAAAAAATATATACAGTGAAGTAAACATTTAAAAAATAATAATAATAAGAGGATGTCCCCTATGAGTCATCCCTAAAATCTGCTGCCCTGACCTCTGACCTCTGATAACAAAAGAATAAAAAAGGTAACATTAAGAACTCTCATAAAAATTGCAGCCACGTTTTTCGGAGCCGCTGTGGTCTCAAATACACCGAGGACTTCCTGAGGAGCTTCCCTCAAGATCACGGAGTGTGTCTTTGCAATATCTATGTTCATTCTTCACCTTACCCCCCCACCCCCTCCCCCCTCCCCCTCACACTGACGCCAGAGAAAAACACCAAAGTCCGAGCAGGCAGAGAGATGCAGGGCGGTGCGGGTTTATGTGGAGAGATCTGAGGGACGGGAAACGACCAAAACATGAAAGAAGTGCAAGCAAGCGCCGTTTTGCTACTTAACCAGGAACGTTACTCTGCGACAGCCGAGACATCACGTACTTATCTGTTTCTATTTCACCCTCCACGCCCTCGTCTGCCTCTCCCTACGTCTCCATCTGCTGTTCATCAGCAGAGAGGACACTCAGAACACGCTGGGGTCAGGATGTTCTCTACAAAGATCTGCTGAAGTTACTGAAAGTTGTTAAATTTGCACGACGTCGGCACCGCCCGTGACGTCCGGCTTGGATTACATGCGCGTGTCCATGAAACCTTTTTTGCTTCTTGATGCTTCTGCAGCTCTTCACATTAGTCAGATTAGTTCTGAGGGAATGTTTGGAGGAGGAGTGGAGCGGGTCGGATCGGCCGTGGAGGAACAACGCTGGACTGGTCGTTTGGATTTTCGTGGCGGTGGCGACCACACAGCTCGACAAAGAGGGTTCATAAAAGAGTGCATGTTGGAGACTCTCGGTGGACTCCTTTGGATCCTTTAAAAGAAGTAAAGTCTGTTTCCAAAGATCCATGAGTCCATTGGCAATCATCTTTTCATAAGACAAGGTAAAAACAAAGGAAAGTAATCAAACGATGAGTATACTTTGCAGCCCTGAGAGGAGGAGGAGAAGAAGAAGAAGAGAGGCGGAGTTAGATCGGTGTGTTTCAGTCAGTGTGTGAATAAACGAGTAGAATCAGACCTCACCTGTCAGGTTCATGTGCATGCAGAGCCAGAGACTTTTATTTCCCCATGTGCTCGAACGGCACGCTGACCTGGAACAGAGAGGAAAGAGTTAAACACACACAGAGACTGATTCTAACATCACGCATTAAATACACTGTTCTAACTAGAGCTGCAACGATTAGTCCACTCAATCCAGAACGAATACAAAATCTTCTCTTTCTTTGCTTAGCGCCGCTCGAGTGTCTGCTTGTATCAGCATCTCTCTCTTCGTTGTTCTTCTATCTGCTTAGTTCTCTTTGTATTTGGAGTCTGTCAGGACTTTTAAGGACTCATTTGTTGGCCATAGACACCAAACTGGCTACGTTTGCAGGGGTGTTTTTACTGCTTTTGTTCCTGTGTGTGTCCAGAGATCCTGTGTGTATCCATGGTAACATTGTTTACATACGAGATCAGCTGTTAGCAGCCCGTAGCATGTCGATGCTAAACGATGCTAGGCTCAAGGAGGCAAGGACGACGTGCTGGTACTGAGGTGCAAGCTAAAGGAGACGACATGGACCTGTCCTTCCACCCGCCGTTATGGGGAATGTAAGATCTATCTACGATAAGGTGGACCAGCTAACCCAGCACCAGAGTAGCATCATGCTAACAGAGCTAACACCGGACACAAACGCCACATTGGAAGGATTTCACCTGCTGTGGGCGGACTGGATACAGGAGAGCAAGACTGGACTAACTGGGGAAGAAGGCCAGCTCAGTCCTGGACCCTGTGGAGGTGGTGGCTGACAGGAGAACTATGGCCAAGCTGTCGTCTCTGATGGACATTTCTTTTCTATATATATTCTTGTTAAATTCTTGAACTGTACACCTTCTTGTTTGCTGCTGGAACTCCATGAATTTCCCCGGTGTGGGACGAATAAAGGAGGATCTTATCTGATCTGAAATGTAGCGTTGATGCATCACATTATTGTTGTTATTGCCGGAACATCAAAGTGTGTTAAAGCTCTGTAACACGGCTCTACCTGCTTCAAAGTGTGCGTTTTGGTTGCTTTCTTAAAACTGTCCAGGGTCGGGGTGCTGTGGATGTCAGGAGGGAGAGGAGGAGTTTATAGGAGATGCAGTACTAGTGGTTACGTTTACCTATCACACCTGTTTCATCCTGGCTCTTGTTGTTGAGCAGTAAAGTTTGTTTTGTTCTACTATATAATAAATTAAATTGTCAAAGATGACCCGTAACAAATGAGCCCCATTCAAGAAAACTGGTCTCTAAATATGTAAGCGTCTTTCTGGATGAGTCTGCTCTATCAACAGCACCTGAAAACTTCATGGGAGAGTGAAATAGGAGCAGAAATAACAGAGGATGTATGGGCTACATCTCTCACAAGTATTCACTCCTGCTCAAGTAACTGTAGACATCAGCTAATTCAATATAAAGTCATACATAGACTTCATTATGTCTCAAACAAAACTACACTCATCACCTCTCTGCATTAAATGTAAACACACTGATGGTACATTGGCCCATATGTTTTGGTTCTGTGAGAAGTTCCAAAAGTTTAGATGGGAACTTTTTCTTTGTTATTCAGAAGTTTATGGAGATAATCTTCCTCCAAACCCAGAAACAGCCACTCACGGCTGGAAGCTCTAAGCAGTTGGAAGTCCTCCTCCATTCAGTATGGAATGGTACTTGCAAAAAAAAAGATTCTAAAAGTTTGGAAAAAAGAGGGACCGCCCTGCTTTGAGGTCTGGCTTACAGAATTCTCCAGTACCTTATATATGGAGAGAATTAGATATGAGCTGTTGGGCAAAACAACCAAATTCAAACAGATATGGCGGCCCTTCCTTGACCACATCACGGCTCTTAGAAGACCCACATGACACCTCAATGCCTTTGCCTTTTAATCCCACAATATAACTGCACAAAAGGATGACATGACAATATGTAATTTAGAGATCTACAGAGATGATGATGAGTGTGTTCTTTGTTTTTGTTTGTTTGTTTGTTTTTCAGCTTTTTTTGTTTTGTTTGTTTAGTCTTGTTTTTGTTTTTTGTTTTGTTTTTGTTTGTAGAATAGGATGGGGGATGGGGGATGGGGGGTGTTCTTCTTTGTTAACCTTCTAAATGTTCTATGTCTTCTGAAAAAACTATAAATAAAGTATCTAAAAAAGAAAAGACCGAAAGATGACCCGTGTGGGGAAAACCGTCTCCCTGCAGCAGAAGCTCCTGTCATTGGCTGAGAGGTAGACGATGAGTCTGAGTGTTTCTTCCTCACCTGTGACGTGGAGATTCTTGATTGGTCGTGACGGGTGAGGTCAGAGGACGACACGTTGGCAGGAGCTCCTCGGTGGAGCCGCATGCTCACCTTCCTCTCTCTCTCTGCGCGAGAAATAGCGCGAGGCGACGTGTTCCCTGAAATCATCAGAACAACGTCAACATTCAAACCTTGTTCTCATTGTGATCACAGAGTCGGCATCGGGAGCTAGACGTCCAGCAGGGAGCTCACCAGACTGCTGGACCCGTGAGGCCGGGTTGGAGATGGCCTGCTCCGGCCCGTTCCGGACTCTGTTGGCAGCTCCGGGGGTCGGACCCGGGGCAAGACCCCGCGATGCAGACCCCCGAGGGGCTCCTCCAATCCGCTCGTCCTTATCATCTCCCGCCCTCCTCTCCCGGTCTCCGTCCTCAGCCGTCCGACTCGCTCCCTGACACACGAGAGCAGACATGTCCAGGTCATTAAAGTGCTCCTCACATCAGCTGAGCGTCAGTGTTGATATTTAATCCCTGGTGATGGTGAAGAGGGTAAACATTGAAACATACACGTACACTTACAAACTTGAGCATGTTCCAGTCAAAGACGTAGTCGTAGGAGAAACCCTGGCGGTGGAAGAGATTCCTGAAGAGCTGTCGAAGGTACGAGTAGTCCGGCTTGTCGTCAAAACGGAGCGAGCGACAGAAATTCAGGTACGTGGAGAACTCAGCTGAAAGAGACGGGTGTGAAGAGAAACTCAGACTCTGACAGAGAGCAAACACATCACCTCTGATCTACAGCGAGGACACGGGAGCTCATGATGAACCCTCATGGAGGAAGGCAGCGTCACTCACAGGGGTAACCTTTGCAGAGAACCTCGATGGGCGTGGACATCTTCTTCTCACTGATCCGCTCGTACTTCTGTCTCTTGGTCGCGGCTTTGAGGCCCTGCCAGGGGAGGGAGCCCAGGTTGAAGTACATGAGGACGTAGCCCAGAGACTCCAGGTCGTCACGCCTGGACTGCTCTGTGGACACAAAGAGAGAGAGAGAGAGAGAGAGAGCGCAGAGTTATAAAACTACAGGAGGACAAAGTCTGAGCGTGCATCAGGATTAAACTGTGATCAGAAACAGGACGGTCAAAGAGTGTGGAGGACTTCCATCAGGACCATCACACACTGCCGTCTCTGCAGGTTTGCATGAAGCTCCCCCTGACTGGGATACTGCTCACCAGGTTTCATTCTCCTCCTCTCTCACGTGACTCTGGTGTTCTGATAGAAGACTAAACGTCTCCAGTAATACAAACAGAGACCTGTTAGGTCACGAGAGGCGGACATGCTCAGTGAGAATAGTAGTCACCCTGACCAGATCCTGATAACAGATCCTGATAACAGTGGACTTTAACCCTCCTCTCTCTGCTCCGAGTGAGCCGCTCTGTTCAGACTAGGAGTGGGAATCGAACCGGATCCGACTTAGAGCCGGTTTCAATAGATCAATTCCATCACCTCAAATGTTATCAATTCTTCTTAAAGGTGACATATCATGCAAAATGGACTTTTTAATGGTTCTCTACCTGATATATGTGTCCCTGTCTACAAACCCCCTGAAAAGTAAAAGACTCCATTCTGCCCCTGTTCTGATTTCTCCACCTTTCTGTAAATGTGTGCTGAAACCAGCCGTTTCAGACTTCAGTGTTTTTGTTACGTCACAACGCCATCCGGTCTGTAACAGGAAGTCAGAGCTCGGAGCTTGTTCAGCCCATAGACTGTATAAAATACAACTCAACCCCTCCTCTGTTTTTCATTCCCTGCACACATGTGTGCTAACAAGGAGCTTAGGAGGGAGGCATGCTAGTTGTAGGCTGTCTTAATAAACACAAAGGTCGGTTTGACTCCCCACGTCTGCAGATTTGAAGATCTAGTGGATGATTTTTAGTTTTCATGGAAAAGTGCTAGCGCTAGTTAGCATAGCCACATAGCTACATGTTGGTAGCTGTGTACCAAGACACACGTCGACATACTGACAAATAAAACAACAAGAAACACTAAATCTGTGACCAATGGTTCAGAAAGGTCCTGCTGCAGGCGCCTCTCCGTCAGGATCAGATTCTGGATCAGATTCAGAGGGTTGAAGTAACGCGGGTCTGTGAGCAGCCGTGTATATTCAGCCAACATGTAAACATTAGATCAACGTGCTGGACAGCTGAGGCCACACCCACTTCCTGAGGGGGCGTGGTCAGAGAGCTCATTCTCATTTAAAGGCACAGACACAGAAAACAGCCTGTTCTGAGCAGGGCTGAAAAAGAGGGGTTTACAGGCAGACCAGAATCTGATTTCAAAGAGTTTTTATGAGCAATAAACTTTAAAGACATGTTTTGGGGACCTCTTAGACCAATATATGTTGATGAAAAAGAGCAGAATATGTCACCTTTAAACATATTAAAGAGGAGGTTCAGAGGCAGCTGTAAGGCGGAGTATAAAACCCTGATCGGTGTCATGGAGCGACCCGTCAGTGAGACCACGACGATCTGGTCTCTACTTTAAATGAAGCACGATGATTCAGAGAGAGGAGTGATAACGGTCTGTGTGACTCCATCTTTGTGGTCAAGAAGTTTATTAGAAAATGTTAAACTCCGTTTCTATTAAGACGAGAGAAACGTCTTAAAGGGCCGGAGCTCCGACTGAACTGATCTAAAGGAGCGATGGACTGCAGGACAACCACACGAGAGAGTAACAGGAGGTCAGTTTGATGAGGGTGTGATATTTATAGAGCTAACATATAAACAGTTGAGGTGTGTGTGTTCAGCCTCACCGATTCCCAGATGTGTGTTGATGGAGGCGTAGCGTGCCGTGCCGGTCAGGTTCTTGTTCTCCCGGTAAGGGATGTGCTGGTGCGTGCGGGCGTCCCGGTACTTCTTGGCGAGGCCGAAGTCGATGATGTAGACCAGGTTGCCCTTCTTACCGAGCCCCATCAGGAAGTTGTCGGGCTTCACATCCCGATGGATGAAGTTCTTGGAGTGGATGTACTCGATGCGGCTGATCTGAGGGAGACGAGGGAGACGAGGGAGACGGGTTACACTCCCAACATTAATTCAAATCACTGAAGGAAACTCTACGAGGGTCACGGCTTCATGATCCTGCAGACTGAGACTAAAGGAGGACGAGGAAGGACGACATGATGCATGGAGACAGGACGCAGGAAGGTGAGGACTCTCTAAGTGGAGAGCACCTGAACACACCTGACACAGCCTCTCTGCTGCAGTCTGAGTAAAGGTGAGCTACGCTGAGCTTCAGAGAGGAAATGAAATATCTAGGCCAGCAGCGTTGGAGAGGCCGGATCACAGACACACACACGAGCAGAGGAAACATCTACAATCTTTACTGGAGCCTTGGGGGAATCATGTGCCATGTTTGTATGCAGAGCTGCACCAACAAATACATGAAGTAGGTCACGCACATGATCTGCAGGGATTAGAAAAATGTGTCTGAGGGTGAAGATAACAGTGGGGTCGTCTCTGAGGGGGAAGCGGCGGCGCGGCGTACCATCTGATCGGCCAGCAGCAGCACCGTCTTCAGGCTGAACTTCCGGGAGCAGAAGTTAAAGAGGTCCTCAAGACTGGGACCAAGCAGCTCCATCACCATCACGTTGTAGTCTCCCTCTGCGCCGCACCACTTTATGGACGGGATACCCACTGAGAGAGAGAGAGAGAGTCAGCATCAAGTCTATACGACATCTTTTCACAGATTTATAATTTACATTTTAACAAAGATCTGCCTCGACTACAAATCCTCTTTGCTTTTAAATATCAAACTTTAAACCAGTGGTTCTCAAAGTATGGGTTGGGACCCCCCTGGAGGGTCGCGTGACCCAAATGGGGGGTCGTGAGCAAGCGGCAGCCTCTGGTCTAAAAATATGAGTCCAATGTGGAAGTGTTAAAAACTGCAGTTCATGGAGGATCCTCTTGAGGCTGGCTCCAGAAGTACAGGAAGTCACATACACATGAATGGGAAACAGACGATCTCAAAAAAGACGAGTGGAGTCTGGATAGCTCATTTCTCAATGTCCTCTCACTGTGAGGGGGGTGAATCTTTTTCTAACGCGTCAATTTTGAAGATATTGAGATTACTAGTCTTCCAATGAGAGAGACAGCTGACTGTGGGAACACTGCAGCTGTTGGCTAGGAGGCTCAAACTCCGCCTCTTTACGTCACACTGGCTCCACAGAAGCAATATGGCTGCCGCCGTCGATTGGTCTCAAACAGGAACAGATGGGTGACATCACGTATACTACGTCCATATTTTATAAAGTCTTTGGTCGGGACCCCCTGGAGGGTCACAGGACACAAATGTGTGTCTCCTGAGATGTCTTCTAGAATCTTTTGTTTTTGTAAGTTAAAACAAAAAGTAAAAATAGTAAATTTTAACGATTACAGTAAAAAATATGGACAAAAATAGTCACTAAACTTGAAATAAAACCCTGAAAATAGAAAATGTAATGAGTTTTCTGCCTTTCTTTGTTTCCAGATGACTCCTAAGTTTAGTGTTAGTGAACAGTTCATTATCTAAAGCATCAGTAGCAGCAGGTTCATTCATAACGGCACAGGAAACACAGACACAGCTCATACGGGGAGGCTGATTTCCTGCAGACCAGCTAAATGAAGCCACATTAAATCACTTTGAGGGACAGTGGGGGTTGCGAGCAGGGGAGTAGCTCCCTCAGCTGGTGGTGAAGCTTTCAGCAGTGTGTCTGCCCCCTGGTGGCTGGCTGCAGTATAGGTCAAAATATCTGTCTCCCTTTAAAAAATAAATACACGTTGTACGAATGTTCCTCCCCTCCGTATGCTGTGGTGATATGTAGTTAGTATTTGACTGTTTTGTGTTCAAGGCCTCTTTTTCCTGAAAAGTTTCTTCTTCGTTAGTTATTAGAGGTTAAAAAACGGGGTTTTACTTCCTGTTTCTTTTGATTCACAGCCGCCGTAGAGGGAAACTTCAAAGGACACACAGCGTCTTGTGACGTCACGCTGTAGGGCGGAGCTTATTACAGTGGCTTCACAGGCTCTGGCTGCACAATGGCGGCGCCCAGGAGAGGGATTTTTTGGCTTCAGAACCGTACAACGGGAAGAGGCGGAGCAACGCTGTCCATTTTTATTTCCAGTCTATGGTTGCGAGTCTTTGGCACCTGTATTTTTGGGGGTCGTGGGCTGAGAAGTTTGGGAACCCCTGCTTTAAACAACATCATGTGTCCTTTTTCATCTGCATGTCAGTCAATGTTGGATTTAGATCCAAGAACTTGAAAATGTGATCACCGTTAACTCCAAACGTTACTTATTGTTCATCCTGCATGTTGAAGCTGAGCAGGTTTCATGTTTTGGATTAAAGTCTGTCCATGCTCGTCGTTCTCTCCTTACCTCCTCCTTGCATCATCTTGTAGAACTTGCTCTCAATGTGCAGCTGTGGGTGTTTGGTCTTCACACACTCCAGCTTGATGGCGACCTCCTCACCGGTGGCGATGTTGGCGCCTGAGGAGAGCAAAGTACGACCAACAGCTGTAAGAATGTGCAATAAAACCGGGCCAACGACGGATAGAAAGTCCAGGTAAGTTTGGTGAGGCGTGCAGAAGTAAACGGCGTTTACACTCACCCAGATAAATATCACCAAAGGAGCCGCTCCCTATCTTTCGCCCCAGCCGGTACTTGTTCCCCACTCTCAGCTCCATGGTTGCGAGTCGTCACTGAAACAGACACAAGAAGGTGATTTAGATACACACACACACACACACACACACACAGAGCTGTCCCTCCTCACCCCTGACTCAAAGTTTCTCATGAGACGAGCTCCTGTTCGACTGGGGAAGGTATCCTCACATGACGATCACAGACATGCTGACCTGGCCACGTGTTTGAGTGAGAACGCAGCCTGAGCTTGTTGATCAGCACACAGCTGTCTGGCCTCCAGAGACACACGATTAGGTTCACAGAGGGAGGAGGGAGGGGGGGAGGGGGAGTTCAGGAAGAGCAGGGACGGAGGAGGAGGGGAGCTGCAGGAACACAGACCTGCAGGATAAATCCCTCCCTCCACTTAGAGGTGTGACCAGGTGAGCTCACACTGCTCTGTGTTACAGACTGCAGGGTGCAGGTTGGACCTGTTACCTTCAGAGTCAACATGGCTGAAGTTTAGAGAGCTGAACCGACTCAAAGGAAGAGCTTAAATCAAGAAGGAGGCCAATGTAGGGCGTGCAAAAACCTGCAGTTCCTCCTGTGACCACTTGAGGCTGCAGAGGCTCATTAGGCCCCATGTTTACGTGTCCATGTTTACAGCAGGGAGGGGCACCTCAAGGAAAAACACTGATCCAGAATGACCGGCATCTACTCAACCATTACTCCAAAAACACACCAACTAAGACTGATCAATATTAAACAAGTATTTCAATAATTTCTTCTATTTGCTAAATATACTCTGCTATAAATAAGAAGCTAGTATTTGATGTTATTGATATGAGTCTTTAAGTCTGTTGATGTCGGGTCCAGCTTCCTCAGCAGGTCTGACACGTTAAATAGAGACGACAGCGACTCACACCACAGTAAACCTAAACACTCCAGGTTACACCAAGCGGAAACCTCCGGTCTCAAACTATGAAGACCATGTGGACGTGTTATAAACTGCAATCCATCGAGAATCCACTAGAGGCTGGCTGCAGAAAAACAGGAAACCACACAGACATGAATGGGAAAAAGCCGATCTTTGCAGCATTAATAAACATGTTTACAGCCTGGTTCAAAAAACAGCTTGAGTCTATGAAGCTAATCTCTCTATCGGCACACACTGTAGGGGGGGGGGGGGGGGGGTTATTTCTAACGTGACGGTTCAGAAGATATTAAGATTACGAGTTTTGCCCAAATAAGGACATGACTGACTTGACTCCTGGTCGGGAACACATAGCTGTTAGCTAAGAGGCTCAAACTCCGCCCCTTTACGTCACATTCTGCCTGGTTGAGTTCAGCATTTCCAATATGGCTGCCTCCGTCCAATTGCTTCAAAACAGCTCTCAGGAACACTACGTCCATATGTTATACAGTCTATGGGTGCTGCTAGTAGCGGGCACTGACAGCGTCTGTCTCGACCTTCATGTCGATGTTTCTGTGAAGAAGGTGGCGTGTGTGTGTTTACATTTTACAGACGAGCTCAGTCTGGAATACGTGTGTAGTGGTGTGAGATTCAGAAACAGAGAAAATCCCTGCAACTGTCGCTCATGTTTTCTTCTTCTTTTGCTATTTAATGCAGTTAGCAAACAGCTTTAACACACTCTGTAGACACCGTCTGGCAGGAATGCGGTATTACAACCAGGCACCGGTAAAAAGGATGAACATTTTTGCTTTTAAAATGAGAAAATATTCAAAGCAACTCTTCGATTTTTACAAAGTGAACGAATATTCAAATACCCGAAAATCCTTCCCCATCCCTAGTCCGTGTGTGTGGCGGTCTCGTTAACCAGCTGCAGGACGAGGTGCTGCTAGCAGCGGCCTCTGTCTCGACCTTCATGTCGGTGTTTCTGTGACGCAGCAGTGTGGCGTGTGTGTTTACATTTTACAGCCATGCTCTGTCTCTGAATCTCACACCATTGAACACGTTCTTCCAGAGACTGTCGCTCATGTTTTCTTCTTCTACTGCTCTTTAATGCGGTTTGCAAACAGCTTTAAGACGCTCTGTAGACACCATCTGGCGGAAATATGGTATTACAACCAGGCACCGAGGAAATGATGGAAGTAGTAGTTTTAAAATGAGAAAATATTCACATTAGTTTCCAGCAGAATTAAACATCTTTACAGCCTGTAGCTCTTTTATCTAATCTTACTCTCGGTGCAGGAGGTGATATTCTTTAAACCCGTCCATGGTGTTGACATAAAGGCTGAGAGTTCTGCATTAACGTGCAGGGCTGTGTTGACGGACAGGGGGGCGTGTTGCAGCTGTTTGTCAGGAGGTTAAAGGTCGGCCTCGGCTCCTCCTCTTTGCCCTTTGGCTCTAACGTCTCTGCAGAAACAGTGACCTCACTGAGACTACATCCCTGCTCCACACAGTCTGTGGTGTAGATCCTGCAGGCCACTGATTGGTCAGACACATTTTCACTCACAGTAGAGAGAGACGAGACGTCCTGCACAAACCTGCATCTTTCAAAGACTTGAATCTGCAGCGGTGAGGACCAGCTCAGAGTCCGGCCTGCAGAGAGGAGCTCCTCTCTGCATGTGGAGTTGGGAAGAGAGAGAGAAGTCATGTGGAGCCTCAGCATGCAGTGGAAGTGAGGCTTAGGACCTGACACACATGAGGAAATGAAGTATATCTTCTGAGCTGCACGTGATGCCGGGTAGGATCATCATTTATTTAGTTCTCTCTCTCTCTGCCACGCCACATTGTGCAGCCACTGCAAAAGCAAGACTAAGCTCTCCGCCGCTCTGAGCTGGCGCTGCCAAGGGAGGGAAGGCGTGTGCGGCCGGCGAGCGCTGGCTGGCTGGCGGTATCTGTGTCAAGGCCCTCAGACGATTCTGTGCGATGAACTTCAGAGCTGAGCTGCTGCAGAGGAAGTATCAGAGCGCCGTTTATCAGAGATCCAACGTGGGAACGCAGAGAAGAGATCTTTACGGATTTAGAAACACCAAGTCTGCAATCATCACTCTGACTCTGTATGAACCGCCTGCAACATCTCACTTAGCTCCACAGACCACAAAGCATCCTCACTCACCTCTAAGTCAGGAACACAACAACTCAGGCATCCAATCTGCAGAACCAGTCCTCAGGAGCCAGTCCAGAACCTCCTTTCTCACAACAGACACCGTGCAGGGAGCAGGGTCAGCCAAAACTACTTCAATAACAAAGCTCATGATCTGATTCAGGTTCAAACTTCCTCCTCATCCCCTGCTGACCCAGGTCGCCCCACACAGTGCATGAACCAGGGATAGACTCAGGTTAATAAAGGGTTATTACACCATTTCATGTCTCATGGAGCTGCAGCCAGAGACCTGCTTTAAAGGCAACATTAATCACACGGCTGCACAGTGAGAGCCTCTGATTAATGACTTACAGAGACAGTGACACACAACTTTAAATCACAGTGTGAGCACAGCTTCACCTGCTCCTGCTCAAAGACGTGCACGGTGTGAACTCTGCAGCAACATGAAGAAGAAGAAGAAGAAGAAGAAGAAGAGTGTAAGTGTGGTTGAGGTGTTAAAGGTCTGCAGGGCGGCGTGTTTAAGACGGTGCTGCAGAGGTTAGGGGTCATGTTGGAGGGAGCTTTAGGGGGAGCATACCTGTGCACGCCCTCTATTGATCAGTAATCACCTCAAAGTGATTCAATCTGTTTGTTTGAGGTTCATCATGGATATAAAGTCAGGGAGAGAACTCTCAGGGGAAGAAAGTGTCCTAAAAGTGAGAATACGAGTCTGAAAACAAGCGATCTGAAGCTGGATGATCTCAGTCACATGAACAACAGAGTCTGCTCCACCTCAGAGTCCAGCAGCTGTCACTTCACAACCTACTCCTGAGCCACACACACACACACACACACACACACACACACACACACACACACACAAACTCCTAATATAATATGAATATAATAGAACATCTAATGCTGATATTATTATAATAATGTAGTGTAGTGTGTAGTGTGTGTGTGTGTGTGTGTGTGTGTGTGTGTGTGTGTGTGTGTGTAATGTGATGAAGCAGGTCAGCTGTGATCCACATTAAAACACTAACACTGATCCTCTGACTAACATTAGAACATTTAAACAGTGATTAAAAAGCAGACTGTACCTTTAATGTGCTTTAATGCTCCCGGTAGTGAAATCACTGACTGCAGCTTTACTGAGTGAACGTTAGCAGCTAACAGTTAGCTCGTTAAACACGGACCGAGCTACGAGATTAAATCCAGATTCTTGGATTAAATTAAAGTAAAGAGGAGGTTTTTCTGTTATTTTATCACTCTTCAAACCGCACCCAGTTCTGTTCCGGACCAGCCTGTGTGGATCCAGACTCCCCCACCCCCCCTCCCCCTCCTCTGTAAGCCGAGAATACAGGACTCTGATTCGGAATCATCGGGCCCCCTTTCCCCCCTTGTTTCTCCGGGTTCCCGACCCGACACTCACCCGATCCTGGGCTGGTCCTGTAGCTGGTTCTGTGGAGGTCCTGATCCGGTGGTTGTCAGTGGGTTTGAGGTCCGGGTCGAGGAGGATGGAGGCGGATTCTGGCGGATTTCATTCCCTCAGCTCTCTCTCTGTCGTCGGCTGCTCTGCCTGTTAGTCCCTGAGCTGTTCCAGCAGCGGCCGTTCCCCTCTCCAGCCTGCCCCCCTTCCCCCTCACGTTACTTAACAACGCGCACGTTCACTACGTCGATGATGTCATCCTCAGGCTTCAGGGCGCAGGCGTGAAAACGTCACACGTCATCGCCCCATCCTCCAGAAGTTCATCCATTTATTAATTATATTAATTATATTAATTATATTAATTATATTAATTATATTAATTATATTAATGATTATGAGGCTGTTATAATGTATTTCAAATATGTTAAAACATATACAGAATTTATTGTAAATTTACAATAAATTTTATTTATTGTAAATTTATTGTAAATTTATTGTAAATTTATTGTAAATTTATTGTAAAATTATTGTAAATATATGATAAACCCTTTATTTCCCTGTTTATTTACAAAAACTGAAACTAAACTTTAAAACCCTTTAATTGATTGACAGCAAAAAAAAAAGCTAAAACCTTTTTACTGAGTTTCTTGGAGAGGATTGTCTTCTTAGCATCTCAAGTATTGCATATATATTTATTTATTTATATATTAACATGAGTTATATGTCCCATTCATGTTTTTGTTTTATGTTTTCTCCCTTTCTCTTTTATTTATCAGAGTATTTAGTTTTGTTGAGCACATGTCTATAGTCTTTCACATTGTATTATTTACAAATGTTCAATAAAATAAATTAATAAATACAAATAAAAATCCATTCATTAATTATCATGTTTTTACTGCATTGTTACCAACTTCTATCTTATTATATTAGAGTCTATTTTTATATGTATTGATCTGGTTTTTATTTGATTGAATTTTCTGTTATTTCTCTGATTTTATTTTATTGATTTGATCGTTGTGGATTTATTTTTAAGTAGTTTATATATTCCTTTCCACTTTTACCTCTAACTGTTGTTTTCTGTCTCTCTCTTCTTTTCTGAAGCACTTTGGGCTGCATGCTTGAATGTATGAAAGGTGATATATAAATAAAGATTGGTTGAGTCACTCTAACTGACTATTATTTATTTATTTATTTATTTATTTAAAAGTTATTTTTATCTGAATTTTTTTCACTTTATATACAGAGGATGCAATTTAACAATTAAGGCAACTGGTATTTTTCTAATAAAAGAAAACCAAATGAAGTAACAGGGGAAGAAATCCATTTCCACCCAACAACAATAATAATAATGATGATAATACTAATTTAAATAGAAAAGAAGAAAAACTGTTTTTAAAAATAACTAAAGAAGAGGAAAAAAAGAAAACAACATCATGAAAGCACAACAAATAAATAGGTTATTATTCACAAAGAAAGTTACTAAGCCACAAAAAGGGGTTAATTTATTTTGAACATATCAGATTATCATGTAATAATAACAATAATAATACATTTTATTTTGGGCGCCTTTCAGATCACCCAAGGTCACCTTACAGATCATAATAACAATGATAATAACGTGCTTAAGTATTCCTCCTAAGGAATTAAATGTGTCTCTAAGGTTTGGGTCCTACAGAAATGCAACTTAATAATAAATTAAATTATAGGATAGTTTGTATAAAACATAAATATTATATAGTGTTTTATCACATTTTAAGAAAAAGACATTCTTATGTGTCCTACAGTTTCTGTTTCTCTTCATTCGTCTCAGCTCATGTTTGAGAATAGGCCTAACAACATGTTCAGGAAAGCTTGTAAGCCCAGCCTCTATCTTTAATAAATATGAATAAATATTAGGGTCTATAAAAACATATTCTGTTGTTGAGAGCATCCATTAAACCAAATGAGACATGGCTGCATGACAGACAGGAAACAATTTCATACAGTGAGCAGTGGCTTACAGTAGGATGACGTGGGTGTTAAATAGGATTGGTTTGTGGATGTAATGAGAGGGTGACAGATGGACATGCTGGCTGGTTCTTCTGTGACCCTGTCATTGAGCAGAACATACGCCTGTTCCTGAACGCAACTTCTGTCTCACACTCATCACTGGAACATACAAAATGCACGTTTATTAAATTGATTTGATTCTTTTCAAACGTTAAAAAACAAACCAATCCAACAAATCAACCACAATGAAGGAAACTGAAGAGATAAGATAAATAGGGTAATACTTTATTGACCCAGAGGCCGGGAAATTCAGTTGTTGCAAGAGTGTAAGGAAGCAATGCAATAAGATTAAGTCTAGAAAAATTAAACATAAATTCTGTTATTTAAAGGTACAGATATTTACTTTATTAGTATACAGTGTCATGTAAAGTAGCTGCAGCTGTAACAAACAGGGCACAAGAAGTGGAATAATAAAAACTGTACAGTGTGGTAAGTTGTAGTATGTATACCAAAAGTAAGGGATGAAGACCCCTTTGGGGGGTCGTGAGACAGGGATAGAGGGGTCGCTGGATGCCTACCAAAATAATAATAATAATAATAATTTAAAATTGAATATTTGATCCATTATGGTAAAATACAAACATGTAGAGATGGTAGTTAAGTTTGTATAAAATAATATTCTGGTTGTTTTTTGTTGTTTCAATGTGTTTGTTTTGGCCGATTACTCTGTGTGAGCAGGGAAGTGAGCTACTGTATGTATGTACATGGAGAGGGAATCATTAAAGCCAGTGCAGTATATAACAACAGTAGCAGCTGTACTGATATGACATCTAATGTTACTATAGTGTACTGGCTTTTACTGTATCTTACTTTATGCTGTGTAATTATCACGTGTTAAAGATGATCACAGTTTCAGATCAGTGGCGTTTATTTACGTCACACTTAAAGTAAATACGTCGTGTTTTAAAGCTCCTGTGAGGAGCTTCTCTATGGTTATAAAACAGACTGAACTTAAAAGTGACGCCTCTAGAACACCTACATATGAGAACTAGACCATTAGCATAAATGTAGGTGCATGCAGGTGCCTTTCTGTGTGGAGTTTGCATGTTCTCCTCGTGCCTGCGTGGGTTCTCTCCGGGTACTCCGGCTTCCTCCCACAATCCAAAAACATGCTCCCCAGGTTGATTGATCACTCTAAATTGCCCGTAGGTGTGAGTGTGTGCGTGAATGGTTGTCTGTCTGTCTGTGTTAGCCCTGTGATAGGTTGGCGACCTGTCCAGGGTGTACCCTGCCTTCCGCCTGAAGCCAGCTGGGATAGGCTCCAGCCCCCTGTGACCCCTAATGGGATAAGCGGTCAAGAAAATGGATGGATGGATGGATACTCAGTTTTAGAAATACACATTTTTGGGGTGCAGGTAGCCTAGCGGTCTGAGTGCCCAACATACAGAGGCTATAGTCCTCGTTGCAGAGGTCATAAGATCAATTCCTGCCTCTGTCATTTACTGCATGTTCTGTGGTGGTTCTGGGGAGGAGCCAAACTGAACCTGGACCCCCCTCCGACCCCCCCCTCCAAACCAAACAAATATCATACAATAAAAAAAGCTTCGGTATCGCTTTTGTGCAAATGTGCATAAAGGTGATTTTGCATTACACTGCTATCTCTCCCCAAACACAGGTCAGCAAATATTCCTTCTTTGTTCAGTCTTCAGCATCTCATAAGTTGCACATGTTACATTTATGTCTGTTTCAGACAGACAGAGAGCAGAGGAGACAGACCACAATGTCACCTGCTCCATGTATGTCTTTTATTAGTCCTGTCCTGCAGACTACTGACGGGGAGCTTTACAACACCGCACAGTGATAAGTACGAAATAAGTATGAAAATGAAAATAGAGAGACAGAGAGCACCGACTCTCACACCTCACCTGGATGATGAATGCTCATTTTGAAACTTTCAATGACTTTTTCTGTACAAGCACTCATTGTGGGCGTGTAAGAGATACATCTCTGATGAAGTGGTATCAAAGCAGGAGTTATTATTCTTAGATTTTTTCTGAAATGTTATTGTGACAGTTCTATCCATGTAGTAATGCACAGATTGAATATGCAGCTAGCTGAGAAAATACGATGCATTTTTAATAGCTAATAAAACAATGCTAAATTATGTCTGTGAAGTGTTACCTAGTTCTAAGTCATAACAAAGGTAAAGTCCACATGCTCATCACTGGCCCTCAGTCTCTTTTATCAGGGTTGAATGTGTCCCTCTGATGACACCATTGGCCCCAGCCTGCCTGCCCCCCCCAGTAAGACTGGTCTAGAACCGCCGCTGTGCATGTCCTCCCCCTCTCTCTGCTCCCCACATTTCATGTCTCTCTTCAGCTGTCCTATCTAAAGAAAACAAAATGTACATTTTTTATTGTTGTTAGTGTGCATTAGTCTCTATTTTAAAATCCATTTTTGTTTTTTAATGTCTTGCCATTATTTTATTTCTGCTTCTTTCTTGTTTTCAATCGCTGTAAATCTCTTTGGGTTGCATTTGATTTGTATGAAAGGTGCTTTAGAAATAAAGCTTGATTGATAAATGTTGACTGTTTGTTTTGAAGTATTTAAAGCTTGTACCCGCTGCGAGGGGGGAGGTGTCAGGTGATGCAATTTACAGCAAATATTCATGATGTATCCAACTGTTAAAGAAACTAGGATGAGCCTTTGTTTTGACCTGTGCAGGAGAAAATCAGTAACATTATAAAAAGTATCATTCTGTCCACAGGGGGGCGCCAAAATCAACACAAACAAAGTTCTTCAGAGGAGCTTTAAGCTGAATGTACAGTCATGGCCAAAAGTTTTGAGAATGACACAAATATTACATTTTCACAAAGTCTGCTGCTTCAGGGTTTTTAGGTGTTTTTGTCAGATGTTTCTATGGTATAATGAAATACAATTAGAAGCATTTCATAAGTATCAAAAGCTTTTATTGAGAATTACACAGAATTCATGCAATAAGTCAATATTTGCAGTGTTGACCCTTCTTTTTCAAGACCTCTGCAATTCTCCCTGGCATGCTGTCAATCAACTTCTGGACCAAATCCTGACTGATGGCAGTCCATACTTGAATAATCAATGCTTGGAGTTTGTTAGAATTTGTGGGTTTTTGATTGTCCACCCGCCTCTTGAGGATTGACCACAAGTTCTCAATGGGATTAAGATCTGGGGAGTTTCCTGGCCAAGGGCCCAAAATCTTCCTTGCAGGTAACCATGGCTAACAGATGAGGAACAATGGTGTCATGCACCATCTTCCTTTTAAAGTGTCCAGTCACTCAATCATGACAGATTGATCACCAGCCTTGTCCTCATCAACACCCACACCTGTGTTAATGTGTGTGACACCTGTGTGTCATTGAAATGATGTTAGCTGGTCCTTTTGTGGCAGGGCTGAAATGCAGTGGAAATGTGTTTTTGGTGATAAAGTTCATTTTCAAGGCAAAGAGGGACTTTGCAATTAATTGCAGTTGAGCTGATCACTCCTCATAACATTCTGGAGTATATGCAAATTACCATTATAAAAACTGAAACAGCAGACTTTGTGAAAATTTATAGTTGTGTCATTCTCAAAACTTTTGGCCATGACTGTAGAAGCTTCATTAAACAAACATATAGGATAAAATAACGACACAAGCACACATTTAGAAGCCAATACTTTCATCTTTATTAATCTTGTTCTCATGTGTTTAAATAAATTTTTCCTTTGTAAAATCTCATAACGAAAACACTGAACAGGAGCGTTAAAGCCTGTCTTAATTTGAAACCAATACACAACAACAGAACATTAAAAACGTACGTCAACTCTTACTCTGCATCTGTAAACAACCCACCCTCCCCCCCGCCCACTCCACACAGTTTGATAAGATTTGGCATGTCCATTTTTTCAACGCGTATGCCTTCAGCTCTTTGTGTCATTAAAATGTTCTTTTTTGTTATTGCAGGTCGGACAATAAAAAAGACAAGTCTGCTAAAAAAAAAAGGAAAAACAACTTCAAATGACAGAAGAAAAAAAAAAAGCATTAGTGCCAATATTTCTTAACACAGTCAGCAGTATACCGAATGCACTCAAAACATTTGTATAGACCTTCTGTATAGTAAGCAGCCTTGCCCACATTATGACAGGCAGTAACATGCACACACACATTATCCTCACGCTCACACGCGCACACACACACGCACAACAACTGTGGTGGTTTAATCCACTTACTTGGTCTCAATCTCATTCATACTCGAGTCCATATAGTGTGAGCGATACTACAAACAGTATCCACACATGGAGAAATGCAACATAGCCTCAAACTGCCAGCAATTTAACATTTATCACTGCAACAGTAACAAACATGTTCAAGAGAGAATAACAGAGAAAGAGTGCATGAGATACAACAGTAGGAGGTCAGCATTTTGAAAACAGAACAATTTCAATATTTCCACTGTTCAAAAAATTAAAACCATACATACAAAACAAACAGAAACAAACTAAGTGAACATACACAGTAAGATACAGGTCTGTTTTCAATCAGAGCTGTTTGCATGTGTTTGGATTCGGTCTCCGTGTTTAAGGGGACGTGAATACAAAACTGCACTTGAACCTCACATCATGTAGTAGTTTTAAGTTCTCTGATACGATGAAGGTAATGCTGTTTACAGTGCCCATCTGTCTGAAGGCTTGTCTGTATTTGGTGTGTGCATGTGGATGTAAATCTGTTTACTGAGCACATAGAGATCCAGTCGAGTCTCTCAGACCAACTGACTTTTCATTCTTTCAGGTTTCAAGTCTAAGCAGTTGAAATCTTCATCTGTGGAAAAAGGCTGTATACACATTTAACAGTCCCTGCATTGTTTATATAATAGCTTAAGTCTGGCCACAAGAATGTGTATACATGTCTCACATTTCTGCTTTAGGTGTGTGCACACTAATCTGCATACGACGTCTATGTCAGTGTGAGTGTGTGTTACATTAATAGGTGTGTGTGTGTGTGTGTGTGTGTGTGTGTGTGTGCTATAGTAAGTACATATGTATCCCAGTGTATGCTGTATCAGTGTCCAAACCAACACTTGAAAAAACAGAGGGCGCTCCTCAGATCGAATCAGCTCCGCCCCCCAGCAGGTCGCCAGGCAACAGAGCGGCAGGGCTGTCCATTTGGTGCCTCTCCTCCATCTGCGATGCCCCCCACAGGCTGCTGCTCGGGTATCCTGTACTCATGCCCCCCCAGAGTCCAGACCTCCCAGACTCCACTCCCTCCACACCTCCTCCTTCTCCCGCCCCGTTGGAGCCCCACTGGGAGAAGATCCCCAGCCCGGGTCCTTGGGCTGAGGACGTTTCTGAAGAACTGCCTGTACCATCGAGACCCTGCCACGCAGAGCCAGAGGACCTTACGCCGCCCAGGTCTGCTGATCCGCTCTCCACTCCTCCACCGCCGTTTCCGTTTCCACCTGAAGTTGCGCCCGCTGCTGCCCGCTCATTCCCCGGGGAGCTTCCTCCGCTGCTGGCCACAGCTGTGCCTGTTCCAGATGAACCCTGCGTCCCGCTGGCAGCTGCCGCTCCTGAGCCCGCCCCCTCTGCTCCTCCGGCCTGGGAATGTGCAAAATAACGAGAGACTTCCTCCTCCCCTACGAACTCCGCCAGGATGGTGGTGTTACCCAGAACACACCTGAGAGAGAGAGAGAGAGAGAGAACAGAGGCGAGGCTCTTTAGACCAATTAGAGCACGTTCAGCGTTAATCAATACGTGTCAGCGAGGCTCCGGGTCAACCCACATGTGAAGAGCGCCCTGGGCCTTGGCTGCTTCCTGTCGGGTGCTGTATCGAATCAGAGCGCTGCCCTGCGTCAGGCCGAGGTGGAAGGTCAGCAGGGGACCGTGCTGCATGCAGATCGTCCTCAGTGTGGAGCCGTCAATCTACAAGAAGGAGATAAAGTCTGAGTGACACAGTGAAGGTCTGCAGGAGTCTGAGAGGTTATCACAGCACTGTTATGAGCTTAGAGGTCTAACTGTTAAGAAGTTATGTTTCAGAGATCATAACGTGGCTTTATTGTTCTGTAATCATGTCACACCTGTCGTCACATAAACATGTTGTGTCAGTGTGGGTGATTACAGAAAGGAAACTGATCTTTGGACCAAAAACAGAACCTTCATCTGGACCTTTAATTATGTTTTTGACTCCTTTTCTGAGTCATGTGAGCGTCAGTTGTGCAAACTCTAAGAGATTAAACAGCTGATCCAACTTCACAATCCAATTACAGCTGGGTCACGCATCAACCCGCCTCGTTTGCATGAGTTGGACTAAAGAGGAAGAACGGCGGTGATTTAAAGAACATCTGCTCGGGTGGATGTTTCCTGATTGATTTGCTCTGCGAGTGGATGTGAGAAATTATGAACCCTGCAGCATCGTCAGAGCAGCAGTTTTATCCTCTGTTCCCTCTCAGTGTGCAGAGAACAGGTCTATCTTTGTCCCGGTCCTTACCTGAGGCGTGAGGTTGCTCAGCAGCAACCAGCAGCTGCTCCTGGAGGCCACGCCGTCGCTCCACGCTGAGCCTGCGAGGAGAGAGAGAGAGAGGACATGAAGACTCAGGAGGATATGCACAGCTGATGATTTAAGATTATTATAAAGATGACCTCATTTCTACAAACACAACCTTTATGTCAGGTGTCTTTAAACTTTTAGGATCACATGAAGAAGATCTCCTCACGATGAGTTTATAGTAAACCAGCAGAGTAATGTTCCTGGAGTCTAAAGTCTGTAAACAGTACCTGGCCCATATCTTGACTCTTGATTCATCCCACTCCCTCCCCAGCTTCGAGCCAAACGTGGGCCTCCGTTTCCCCACGGGGAGGGAGAGGCCTGCTTCTGATTGGTTAAGCCAGGAGGGGGGCGTGGTAGCTGTGAGCTGTTGCGATTGGTCTTCCACAGCTTGTTTTGTCCGATGGGCTCTGGGGGCCAGCTGGGTTTGTACTCAGAGTACTTTCCTGAGGAGGAAACGGGGAGAAGGAAGACAGAGGAAGGGGGGGGGGATTTTAGATAAACAGACCTCAGAAACAGGAGAGGGGAGAACACAGAACGTCTGACTTCATGGGACGACTTCTACACGATAAAACAGTTAAAGGAACGGAGCAAAGGCAGGAAAGAGTAAACGTAAAGTAGAAGTTGAGAGCATGAGGAGCTTTAAGAGGACAGAGGATCAGAGTATGAACCTGTGCTGTGTGCATTGCTGAGGGGACTGTCTGAGGCACTGTAGGGCCAGGCACCAGGTGAAGGCAGCGAGGTGTTGAGGGTGGGGTTTGGCCCTGAGAACAGAAAACAGAGTTATGTAACAGAAACACAGAGACAGCCAAGACATGAAAACATTTACAGCTGGACAGGAGGCGGAGCCTGGGAGTTACAGCCAGCCTTTAACCTCTGCCCTACGGCGCCCCGGAGCATGTTTCCAAACATGCACTGAATTGAGGGGACAAAGTTTCCCAAAAGAGAAAAGGTTTAAATATATATTTTAATTTAAACACGCCTCTCTCTGTACATGTGTTCACAAAGGAGAGTCGTCTGTCTCGATCCAGTGTGAAGAACAACACCTCTCAAACAGAACTCAACGCTCTTTAAAGCATCCCCCACATTCAGTCAGGTACCTATGTTGTCTCGCAGTAACTGGTGGTCAGAGTCGTTAAGGTTCGGGGGTCCGGGGGAACCAAGAACACCACCAGGAGTCATGTAGGGGTCAGACTCTGGGTCTCCGGCACTCTGGATCCCTTTCCAAGGAACACCGGGCTGGAACTCTGAGACCAGAGAACAGAACGGAGGAATCAAGTCAGGAACGTTTTTGTTTATTTAGCAGAAATAAGATTTGAAGAAAATGAACATTCAGTTTGTTTAACTTCTTTAAACATCCTATAAAAGAGAAGTTTGATCTCACCTGGTGGCCAGCTCGATGTGGCAGGTTTGTTCCCCATCTTACTCCCAGGGGTCCGGTGCCAGTTGTCTGCAGAGCCTTGAGGAGGAATCCCTAACCCATCACTGCCCAGCATCTCATACTGGGAGTACGGGGATCCTCCTCTCACCTTTAAAGCACTGGGTAAAGGGCCTGAGGAGCAGCACACACAGAGAGGACATGACATGAATGTGTGTGGCTAACATCGGTGCAGACACATGGAGAAGGTGAGTGATTATAAACTGAGTACAGTCTGTGAGGTGTGTTCACTCGCTCACCGTTCTTGTGAAGGGTTGTGTCGGGGGGAGATTGAGCAGGAGAGTGTCCCTCCATCATCCATTTGAAGCGGGACTGCTGTCCTCCTGTGTCCTTCATCCCTCCCATCATGGGACCGAGCTCCAGGCCCGACAGGTTCCCGCCAGGAGCGAGCCCTAACAAGCAGAGGAGCACACACTCAGGGCCAAATCACATTCCACAGTCCACTAAACGCTCCTCCCTTTTCACTCAGATGAGATCAGTGAAGTCAAACCCACAGACATCATGACTCTCAGACTTACCGGAGTACATCCCTTGTGTTTTGGCATGAAGGTCTGATAAGGCCCCCCCCATTCCAGGGTGCTGAAGGGGGTCCCCCATGGGCTGTTTGGTAAGGCCTCCTCCCAGGTGAGAGGGGGACAGTTTGGAGCTCCCTCCGCCTGGTGCGACTCCACCCTGCTGATGCTGCCTCTGCTGCTGCAGGATAGCCATGATCCTCGCCAGCTGAGGGAGTTTAAGAAGATCCATCAGTGACAGGGTAACTCGTCTGTCTTGTTTAATAAAAGTAAAGCAGCTCAGGTAATAAGTAATAATACTCTCCACGCTCACCTGCTGAGGGTCCGGCTGCTGCCTGAGAGGCTGAGGCTGAGGGAACTTCCTCTGATTCTGCAGAAGCTGCTGCTGCTGCTGCTGCTGTTGTAGCAAGAGCTGACAAGCCTGTGGGTTAGTGTGCAGAAATATCCAAAGAGAAAGGTAAACAAAGAACAGATCGGCTCTGTGAGTGCCTCATAGGAGGTCCAGTTTCTTAGACCTCAGTGTCAAACACTTTAACGTGTTGGATTCATTCATCATACGAGGACCTGACATTAAGACACGTACCAGATGGAACTGCTGCATCTGGGGGTAAATGTTGCTGAGCATCGCCAGCTGCTGCGGGGAAATCTGAGGGGGGAACACTCCTCCTCCAACACCGCCGACCCCTCCGACGCTTCCAACGCCACCGACACCTCCTACTCCTCCAACCACTCCGCCCACACTGCCACCAGGAGAGGGCATCTGCTTCAGCATGGGACCCGGCACCTGCATGCATCAACACAGACACTTTAACACGTGGTGTTCCTGCATCTTCTACCTTCATGGTATGAACAGAGGGTTTCTTGTGACACTAATCTTCCTTCTATGATAGTTTGATCTTCATTGAGAGGTTCAGTGTAAGCCCGGCTAACAGAGTGAGTACATGTGATGGGCCGCATGCAGGCTGTCCTCAGCTTACGAGCCCTGAAACATTTATCCTGAGACTGCTGACAGAAATAACATCATTACAGGTTTACTGCACATCACGTTCCCCCACAGGGAGGACTCAGGAGACACTCCACCTCTCCTAAATACATCACTAATCAGAAACTCGTACCGTCAGAAGGAAAAGACAACAGACCTGAGCAGACAGGAACTGATGAGGCACTTGAGCACGTATCCCCTGGGAGGGATTCATTGGATGCATGCCAGGCTGGTGCATCCCTCGAGGCTGAGGAATCCCTCCGCCACCGCCGACAAACACTCCATGACCACTCATCTGGATAAAACAAAGAGGCACGCCACATAAAACCGTCTTAGAAATCAATACGTTTAATCACATTAGAGTCTTTCATTTCACTCAGATGAGGAAAACTCATGCCCGACTTTAATATACGCCTGTGTTCAGGGTTCACATTAGAGCCGGTACATTTCATTACATGTCTTTGAGGGAAACTTTCATGAGCATACATTCTGTGATTCTGAGGAAAGACCCTTAAGATGCCCCTTTGGTTCATGCCACCGCTCCCCTCTTCTGTGTGTTTCAATGCTTGTTTGTGCCCTAGATAATAGAGTGTACTGTTTCTACCCCTAATGACTTATTTTACTTTATTTATTATTTTACTTTATTTATTTGATTTATAATTTTACCTTATTTTATATGTTACTTTATTTTAAGTTTTTTTACTTTATTTATTTTGTGATATTTTGCTTTACTTATCATTTTTATTATTGAATGTATTATTTTATTTTATCATTACTTTACTTTATTAATTGTATGTATTATTTTACTATTTATTTTGTGAATTTATTTTACTCTTTTTATTTGATTTATAATTTTACCTTATTTTTTATATGACTTTATTTTGTTATTTTACTTTATTTATTTATGTTATTTTCCTTCTTTATTTTGTGTATTTATTTTATGGATCATTTTACTTTATCTTATGTATTATTTTGCTTTACTTATCATTTTTATTATTTAATGTATTATTTTATTTTATCATTTCTTTACTTCATTTATTGTTATTATTATTTTCCTTTATTTATTTTATGTATTTATTTTACTTCATTGTATGTATTTATTTTACTGTGTTTATTTTATGTATTTATGTTCCTTTAGTTATTTTATGAATTATTTTGCTTTCTTTATCTATGTATTACTTTTATTTATTTATTTATTTATTTATTTAATTTATTTATTAATTAATTTATTTTATTTATTTATTTAACTTGATTGTATGTATCATTTTACTTTATTTATTTTATGAATTATTTTGCTTTCTTTATCTATTTATTACTTTTATTTATTTATTCAATTTATTTATTCAATTAATTTATTTATTTATTTTATTTTATTTATTTATTTTATTTATTTATTTAACTTGATTGTATGTATCATTTTACTTTATTTATTTTAGGTATTTATTTCACTTTATTATAATTATTTGATGTTTTCATTCTACTTCATTTATTAAATGTATTTTTCTACTTAGACATCAACGTGTCTGATTGAAACCCACTGTTAGGAGAGCTTGCAGAAACTTCACAGGTTTCTGTGCATCATAAAGGCTACAGTATATCTAATCATCCAGTAACATGAACAGCCTCTTACCTTCTCACTATAGGGCCCCATATCAACGGGACCCATGTCTTTGGAACTAGGCATTCGATAACCTCCTCCACTTCTCCCTCCTCTCCGCATCTCTCCATTATAATCACTCATTCCTCTCTTGTCTCCATCCATCTTTTTGTCAACCCCCGGGTCATCACCCTGAGAATCAACACAGTTATTTCATCACCTCGCACTCGTTCATAACGCAGAGGGCTCACAGGTAACACACCTATCAGGGACACGGTGTCAGTGTGGGCGATGGGTTAGTCTGAGGGAGTTTAATTAACTCCAATACAAACATATTTAACATTTGTCCCCCTCAGCTGTAAATATATTTAATCAACTCTTACCAGAAGACCCATGTTTGAGAACTGACGGGACACTGGGTTCATCCAGGAGTCTCCACTTCCCCCCTTTAAGAGATGACATCAAACAGCAGTGAGTCAGAAAACGAGGAGCACAGAATGAAAACTACCGTCAATAAAGAGACAAGTTATAAGATGAACTAAGAGAGCTGAGTGAACTCTTCTATGTGTCCTAGCTCCTTCTCGCCTCACCTTGATGTTGCCTCTCTTCCCCATGTGACTCTGACCCCAGCCTCCAGAGTTGAAGGAGGAGCCGCTCCCCTGGGGGCCGGCGCTGTTCCACACCCCTCCAACACCGTCATCCTCCTCGTCCCAGCTGGGGTGACGAGAGGCGGCAACAGAACCCTCACCCTTCCCGCCCCAGCTCTCCATGGACTTAGGGCCTGCAGAGAAATCAGAGATGAGAGATTAGAACTTCATGGTCTGGATTTCCTCTGTGCTGAATGTATGGTTTCTAAAAGGGCAGATCTCCATCAAACTGGTGGAATATGTAAGGAGCTTTATTTGAGACTCAGGGTCATCCATCCATGTAAACAAAGCACCAAACACTTAGAACAGAGAGTATAATATCTTTAATGTTCCTCCATTCTTACCAGGTTTACTGATGTTGGGTGACGGGTTCCCCCAGCCAGCTTTGCTGGGCTCATCTGGATCACCCCAACCTGTTGGTGCTTCTGAAGTCTGGCCCCATGCACCAGTACCATTATCCGCAGATTGTGCACCTCCTCCCCACATACCTGGAGCTGAACACGGACGAAAACCAAACCGTTATTTCAAACTCTGCTGCAGCGATTCATGAAACACTGGAGGAAGAATCGGACTGTTAAAGAACAAATGCACATCATTTTCAATAACACAACACCAGCTTACCAACAGCAGCGTTTCCAGGGTTGGTGTCCCGGCTGTGCTGCATCCCCTGCTGCCTCCGCGGTGGTTGTTGCTGCTGCATGGTCGGGGGTGGTTGTGGTGCGGCCTGCTGAGAGTGGCCCTGATCGGGCGGAGCACTGTTTTTGTCCCACAGATTCACATTCTTGGTGTTGTAGCGGGTTGGGTCTCCCCAGGCTGAAGTGCCATCATCGATCTCCATTTTTCGACTGATGGACTGAGGGGAGGGTTCCTCCCAGCCGCTGGGCTCTAGGGAGTCAGGCCCAGGTCCAGGCCCTGGCCCAGCCGCGGGGACCTGGGGGATTGGGCCCGAGGTCCAGCCTGAACTTTGGTTCTGATTCTTGGATGGTGGACCTCCACCTCCAACGCTGGACCGGCTGTTCCAGCCTCCTTGTGGACCAGCTTGTTGCTGCTGGCCCTGTGATTGGTGCTGCTGTTGATTCGGGGCTTTCATTGGTGCCACTTGGCTGTTTGGTATGTGTGCTGATGCTGCGTGGGGCTTGGCACTCTCCCAGTCCTGGTGGGATTTACCTCCACCCCCATCTCCCCATCCTCCTCCTCCACCTCCTCCACCTCCTCCTCCTCGCTGAGATCCCCCTTCGTCTAGGTTACCCCAAGAAGATCCCTCATCCGAGCGGCCTCCACCTCTGCCTCTTCCGTCCCCCCCAGGTGTGGTGTCTCTCTGACCCCAGTCCCCTCCCCAACCTCCTCCCTCCCCTCTTCCTGTCCCCTTCCAACCCCCTGTCCTCTTATCCTCTGAACCATCCGCCCATCCACTACCCTGTTCTCGAAAGTCTCTCCAGCCCCCTCCTCTACCACCACGACCCCCCCATTGCTGCTCTCTGCTCTCCTCTGACCCCCATCCTTTGCTCTTGTTCTCAGGTGGGAGATCCCCCCAGCCTCCAGCGGCCTTGCCCTTGTTGGTCTCCATATCTTCCTCCTGTGAGCCCGGCTTTCTCACAGTGTTACCAGGCATGTGAGGACCACAGGCGGCCTGTGGAGCACTGCCGTCCCAGCCGTCCCTGGCTGAAGCAGGCCCGGTCTTGTGACTGCCAGCTGATTGATCATTACTTGCTGAGCTGTTGGACTGGTACCCGGGGCCACCGGAGCCCGCGCTAGTGTTCATGGTTGCTGATGAGAAAGCAGAGGAAGAGCTTTTTTCATTTCTGTGTCCTGTTCCTCTTGAAGTGTCCAGGTCCCAGGCCACATTCTGTCTGATCTGGGTCTGCCCCCAGCCCTGGTTGGACAGAACCCTGGGGTCCAGGTCAGACCTGTTGAGCATGCTGAGTAAGGCCACTTCAGCATTGGAGGTCTGTTGAGAAGGGTTGGTGACGGATGAGGCTTGCTCCGGCTTCTGTCCGCTATCACTTTCATCTCCAACGCTTCCAGCTATGGACCCTCCTCCACTCGAGGAAGAAGGTCTCTCCCCTCCAGAGCTTCCACCCTGCCCTCCCCACTCCCCTACTGCGCCCTCCCCACCTTCCATCCCTTTCTGATTGTCCCAAGCTTTTGTCATAGTTGCAAACTTTGGTGAGGCAGATTCCTGCAAAACACCACCACCAACACCTCCACTACTGCTGCTGCTGCTGCTGCTCCCCCCATCTCCTCCTCCTCCCCTTCCTCCCTCTATTGCTGAGTTACTTGAACTTACCCCACCCTCTGTGCCACCCCACTCTGCATCTGTACTGCCTCCTTCCAACGCTCCCTGAGATACCGCTGTGGTATTTGAGCCACCATCACCCCCCCTGGCCCACCCTGTCTTGCCACCCTGGCTACCAAAGCCCCACACATTCCCTTCCTGCACCTGAGCTCCAGTCCCTCCTCCTCCTCCACCCCATCCATCCGCCTGTGAGGCCCCCGCACTGAGGTCAGTGGGCACTGCAGGTATGGATCTCCAAGAAGAAGAAGAGGCAGCAGAGGAGGAAGACGAAGAGCCAGCGAGTTTAGTACCCCCTTCTCCTTCAGCTCTCGCAGTCCCATAGTCCCTTTCATCGACTCCTTTGTGATTTGGTCCCGGTCCTCCACCTGAACCCGACTCATGCCCAGAGTTTCCTAAGTGCTGCTGTGGTTCTCCACCCCTGGCTCCCCCAGCTGTCTCGGTGTGCTGCTGATGGAGACCAGTTTGATTCACAGATGAAAGCGAGTGAGTGGTGATGGGGGTGGTGCTGGCAGAGAATGAGGAAACTGAAGTTATGGACGAGTGTAGTGGAAGGCTGTCGCTCGCTGAAGTGGATGTCCCGCCCTGCACGAGGGCTGGCCAGGCAGAGGGGTTCATGTTGGGGTTAAAATTGGCACCAGGGACACCACTGCTGCCGCTCACAGGGCTCTCCGGGGGCCCAGGAAGAAGATGGGAGACTTTGGAATTGTAAAATGCTGCTGATCCGAGCCCTGTCTCCACCTGAGAAGAGGTGGAAGAGCCCCACACACCACCACTCGACTGAACACATTCATTAAGCGAGGAAGAGGAGGAAAGAGGAGAAGAACGAGGTGAGGAAGGATTGTCCATGTTCCCTACTCCTCCTCCTGCTGTTCCTCCCTTCTGCTGGATGTTTTTCTCACTCCATGAGGCACTACTGTTGTTGTTGTTACCAGGGCAGTCTTGTTCCTGCATCCCTCCTCCTCCTCCTCCTCCTCCAGCCCCGTCAGAACTCAATTTGGCCCCGCCAAGGATGCTAGGCCAATCCCCCAGATCAGTCCCATCCACAATTACTTTCCCGCAGCCCTGAGAAGAGGACAGGCTGCCAGAGCCTGCCCCCCATGTGGAATTTGCATAAGTTGAAGTAGTAGTAATAGAAGAAGAAGAAGACGACGGAGCAGCGACACATGATGAGGATGAGGAGGAGTTTGGGGGTGAAGCAGATGATGAACCCAGGATGGAATCTGTCCGGACAAAGATGAGGTTTATCGTTTCAACAGTTAAAGCATCAACAACACAAAGAAACATTTCAGGTTCATTTATCACTCTGATGACTGAACACCATGGGTATCATGCACTAACTCAATACAGCTGCTGTTAACTCTAAATCTCTCAGTGATGTTTCTACGGTCTGTTCTTACAGAAACATCTCTCCTGCTCGTTCTACAGCAGATTATAAACGTGATCACCTGATCTGAGCTCACCTGTGCCTCCAGCTGTGTTTGCATTGGGGTTTTCTGCTCCCTGTGAGGGAAGAGGTGGGGAGGCCGCCCAACCGCTGCCTCCTTCGACCGCTCCTGCACCCCCTTCCCCCCCTCCTCCCCCAAGCAGCATGGAGGACAGCGGCGGCTGGCCCCGCTTCAGTAGCACTTTATGGTCCTGCTGGCAGCGAAATCTGGGTGGAACCTCTCTCGACATGTATCGCTGCTGTTGGGATGTCTGGCTTCCAGAGGGGGAGGAGGAGGGCTGTCCGTTGGCCACAGCAGTCCGCTGCTTTGCATTGTTCCCACCACCAGGAGGAACTTGTGCTGCACCCGGACTGGGGGATGGCGGGGCAAGAGGGCCAGGGCTGGGGGACACGGAGCCTTGGGTGGCGAGTGGCTGGGAGCAGGAGGGTTTGGCTGATTCTGGCACTAAAATACAAAAATGATAAGGTTTGTGAATGAACTGTTGACAGTGTGGAGGTGTAAATCAGCTTCATGTAAGAGCACATCCCACAGCAGAACAGTACAGGGAAATGTTATTTTTCTTTCTCATAGTTTCAGTCAAAAAAAAGCTTCTTTCATATATTTTAAATTGATTAAACATTCAAATAAATCTAAAGTAGGGCCGCCAGCATTCACACATTTATTGTGACTTAGAAAATGAAGCGTCTGACAGCCCTAATTTAAAACTTTTTCCATTTTAAGTTTGATGGTTTTGGCTCACAGCTCATAAAAATCAGAAATCCAGTATCAGAATATTTCCATGACCAAGACAGAAACATCCCGATCAGAAAACCAGGAGTTGGTAGTTGTGGCATTGTGGGCAGGTGCAGCGTCCTGCAGGTAGAGGTGCTCCAGAGTCTCCTGGTAGACGCTGTGTGGACTTGATAAAACAGAGGACCAACACCAGCAGATGACATGACCCCTGGAACCATCACAGACTGCAGAGACTTCACTCTGGACTTCAAACACTTGGACTCTGAGCCTCTCCTCTCTTCAGACTGTAGGACCTTGAATGAAATGCTAACTTTCAATCGTCCAGCTCTCTTTCAGACTCTTCTGACATGGTCTCTGGATCAGGAGTGATGTGAAGAATGTGACAGGTGTAGTCTCATTCCTGAAGAGGTCTGTGTGGGGTGGCTCTTGATGCTCTGACTCCAGTCTCAGTCCGCTCCTGGTGAAGCTCTTTAAAAGGTGAAGCTCTCGACTTTTCCTCCCACACTTTCTCTTCCAGTCAGCTTCACATTAACCTTCTTCACACAGCTCTCTGTTCAGCTAAGAGCTTCTGATGCTCCCCCTCATCGTGGAGGAGTCCATGATGGTCTTCTGGATGACTGTCCGGTCAGAGGTCTTCACCATGATTGAGGTTAAGTTTACTGAACTAGAGAGATCTGCTGTTTGATCAGTAATCTACTTTAAATGAAATATTCTAATATGGAGATAGGTTTTTGTTTTGTTGTTTGAGCTGTAGGCCAAAATAATCAAACTTAAAATAAAAACATGAGTCTGGAATTTATTCCTGAAAAAACAATTAAAAATAATTCACTTTTCACAATGTATTCTAATTGTCTGAGATACACCAGTAGATTAAGATTCAAATATAAAATATTTTGGGAGCAATCGTGACCCTTATTTGATCATTCCTTCAGTCATTAATTAAAGCAACAGGGTAACATTCCTTACAGTTTATATACCAACAAGATGCTGAAGTCAAACCACAAGTATGATTGAAGACTGAATATTTACTGTAAGAACACAAAGAAGGGGAAAAACGTACCTTTGATTTTCTGTTCTGGCACCTGAAACACAAAAAAACAAGAGAGTCAGAGACAGCATGGACGAGACGTCACCACAGGAGTAATGATGATTTGTTTGTTTTGACCAGCTGTCCTGAGACTGTAGTCTCACCTGACCGTAGACTTTTAACCACAACTGAGAAATACATTAAGAAAAGGTGATGCTGGAGTAAAAATCAAAAAATGGCACGATAGTGTGCTTTAAGTCTTTAAGTATCCAAACATCTCAGGAGCACTAAGACAGACACTTCAGTTACCTAAAATATGTATCCAAGTTATATTATCCTGACTCCTACAACAGGAGACGGATCACAGATTCTCTAAGGCTACGTTCACACTGCAAGGCTTAAAGCTGGGGTTGGCAGTCTCGGAAAACTAGCATGAATTTGAATGTAGCATTTCCTCATGACTCCGTCTAACCCCTCCCCCCCTCCCCTCGGAGCTCCTCCAAAACGACGCCCCCGCTCACATGAACGAGCGCCGCTGATTCATGAACATATGATGGTGACTGATTCAAAACCGGTCCTCACCAAAACATTCTCATAGTGAAAGTTAAAAACACAAACAAACATGGCTGCTGTTAGCACTCACAACTGTCATACTAGCATTATCCAGTTGTACTGTTGACACGATATCAGGAGATAAGTTATAACACATATATAACACTGTAACAGCTCTACTGTTTGTTAAACCTGTTCAGTGCAGAGGTTCTTAATTCCTACAGTGTTGACAGTCAGTGAAGGCATCAGGAGAGGTGTAGAGTGTGTGAGCGGGAGAGAGGAGAGACAAGAGGAGAAGTTCTTCATTCATTCAAACATTGATTGTTGCTTTGTTGGTTGGCGTGGTAACGGCCGACAGTGACCGGTTATTAAAGATCAACGTGTTCACCAATCGGCTCGTCATCCCTACAGCGTCCGGACGGACGCTACAGTACATCTACATTTTCTGTAGGACTTACTGAATGTCATTAATTCTTCTGCTTGTCAGAGCCCCCGTGGTGAGAGCTTTTTAGACTCTGATCCGGACTACAGTCCTGAGCAAAGCCCCTCATGGGGTCAGAGGGGACAGGCCCGAGGTGGAGCGAGAGGGGCAGTCAGTAGAGTCAGGGGAAGCAGAGGCAGGAGACGGGGAGTGAACGCCGGGGAAATGTACGCTCTGCAGGAGGCGGGCAGAACGGCAGGACGGGATTTGATTGGTTTAAAATTTTGGGACCCAAAAAACGGTGATTGGTTGGTGTTTTCCCAGGTTTACTCCGGCTGTAGATAGCAGCTTTTTTTACCTCTTTTTTAAAGAACACATTATGTATTGATTACCATCAGGACATAAAGATCATTTTAACCAGGATAACAAAAAGTGGATCTAAATCTGAACACCAACCCCAGCTTTAAAGCTCAATTCAGATTTTTTTGCTCAGATCTGATTTCTTGTTTGCCCGTTCACATCACCATCTATAATGTGACCTGTATCTGATTCCAGTGTGAACTGTTTGAGGCTCCGAGCTGCTCCGCATGCACAAAAGAACAGTCACAATGACGTGACATGCAGCTGTTTCACAAATGTAAACATGGAGGAAGTCAGCATTTTCCCCTTTGTTACAAAGTTTTTGTGCAGTGGGAGCCGGGGAATGAATGACCGAGTGTGGAGGAGGTCAAGTAGAAAGAGAAAGAGAGACAAATCGCTTGTTTCGGCTTTTTGTGGAGCTGTGGACCCAAACACGATTGAAAGGTCTATGTGGATGTGGACACGGAGTCAGGAGTGGTGGGTCTGCGACGTTAATAGTTTCACAGAGTTTATTCAAAACGTCCGACTCCTTCAACAGGACACTCAAGTGAGGCGCTCCATCTCTGTCTATTAAGTGCTGGAAAGTTTCAAATGTGCATCAGATCTGCCTTGGCCGTTCACACTGAGGTCGCATTAAAAAACATCTGATCTGTATCTGATTCAGGACCACATATGGAAGTGGGCCAGATTTGAGTGTTCACACTGCCTCTAAAACATCTGACCCGGTCACTTCACCACAAAGAGAAAACTGGATTTGGGCCACTTTTGCCTGCAGTGTGAACATAGCCTAACACAGGACTTCCACCAGATCCGAGTCCTGTCCGTCTCCGATCCGCTGCGGTCTCTCGCCCGTCAAAACCCACCGGTTGCGTCTTCAGAACGCAGCACGGAGCAGGACCGCCGCACAACTGGAGTCATGTGACCCAGGTTTCCCTGCAGCAATCACTGAATCAAGGATTCTCCTCCTCCTCCTCTCCTCATCCATGTTGTCTTTCTGGTCCTCTGAAAACCTCTGACCTGTTGACTCCAGGCCTGGCTCCGCTCATCATGACTTTGGTTTGTTGTTGTGAAATACGATCTGGTGATAACACAGAGTGTTTGATTCTGAAAATTAACCGGATGTTTTTATTTTGTTTTGGTGAAACCTGACTTCCTGTCCCGCTCCATCTGCTCTTTTGAGATTGATGCGTCGTGCTCCGGCATGAACATAGAAGTCTTGCGTATCTGACCCAGAGGGTTCAGACCTGACGGATTAGAGACGCAGCCGGAACGCAACGGAGCGGATCCAGTGGAAGTTAACACATTGACTAGAATAGAAACCTATCAGATCCAGTGACGTGATGGATCGGAGGTGGACCGGACACGGATCTGGTGGAATTTGGCCTTAAGAGAACTCCTGGAGTGGAGTCATCTGTGTGTCTCTGGTTCCAGTCCTTACCTTCTGAGAGGTTTCCCTTTTCTTTTTATCTTCTTTCTTCTTTTTCTTGTCTTCCATGAACTACTGTTCCCTTTCCTGATTCTCCTATCTGAAGAAGAGAACACATTCAATTATTAATGTCACACTTCAGTCCATACTTCAAGTAATCCAACACTCACAGAAACATACCAACATCTTTAATACACACATATACAAGGATTCAGATTTAATGCTGCCGTGTTTGATGACTGCTGAATATTGTCTCATGCAGTTCATGTTAAAAGGACTGTAATGTTAACCAGGGCCAGCTTGACAACAGCCCTGGTAGCCTCGCTCCTTTCTGCATAATTCATTAAGCAGCATACGATCGCAATTTCAACCAACAGACACGACGAGCTGCAGCCAAACAAACACGTGAACTCTGAGGAGTTTGATTCTTTCATTACAGCAGATCAGAGCGGCTGATTGATCCACGTTACACCAGCTGATCACAGGTGATGTGTTATTAAAAAGGCACGCTCTCTCTGACTTCACACCGCTGAAAGTAAACCTCTGAGATGTGCAGCTTCTCCCCGAGCCCACAGGAAGCACGGCGTGTGGAGAGAAACCCACATGTAGGGTTATATGTGGAAAAGTAACGTGATCCCATGAAGCAGAGCGCCGTGGATATGACTGGCCTCAGTGTTTCTGTGCTGTACGTTATTAGCATCATGATGTCACACTGAGCTAATGAACGCTGACTGGGCTTTACCTCTTTACTATATCTCACACACTCATACAGCAGAGAACATCAGCTCCATAATCAGTGTTTGACTTACAACACCTGGGAGGAAGATGTCACAGCCGCCACAGTGGAACCAAAAACAACCTGACCCCGCAGATACGAGGAACCAGGAGCTTCACTCAGGTGAGCAGGGGCGTGACCAGGCTGTATGACTCAGGTGGCCCAACCGGGGGACTTATGAAGGACATGTATTAACCCCTTCTACCTTCGCTAATCATCTCTACTTTAACCACCTACATTAAAGCATCTAAGAGATGTATTTTCTAAGACTCGTACTTTAAAGACTCAAAAACAACATTTCATGTACTTAAAACCTGCAGGAGCAAACTACCTGTCCAAAATACACAGTGTGTTTACTCCAACTTCCCGGTTTTATGTCTGTGCATGTAGACATCAAATCCGGATTTAAAGGTTTTGAGAAACCAGATTTTACAACCTGAAGAAAACCGGACACTGTGGCACGTATACACCTGACCCCGGTCTCTGACAGCTGCTGGCTGCCTGTGCAAGTGACGTATCAGCAAAACAAACACAGCGGTGGCAGCGTTTATCTTGCAGTAATAAAAGAATTAGAATATAAATATATATGTATAGAATGTAACTGGAAGCTTAGAGCAGTCATGGCTGCATATCTTCACCCTTCCATGCCTTCTTGACTGAAAACTAAAGGGGACAGGGCATTTTCAGTCAGGACCCCTACACTCTGGAACAGCCTGCCAGAGGAGCTCAGACTTGCAGAGTCAGTCCCGTGTTTTATGTCATTACTCAAGACACATTTTTACATGTTTCATAAGTTTGTATGTTTTTAAGCTTTTATTTCCTTTATTTTTAATCACTTCATTTTGCTTTACACTTTTTGTTTTTATTGCCAACTTAAAAGCACTTTGTTACTTGTATTGAAAAGTGCTATATAAATAAAGTATTATTATTATTATTATTATTATTATTCTCCTACATATGGCAGTTTAATATCTGCTGTCACTGAACATGAGGTGGATTCATTGTTTCTGCAACGCAATGTTGGAATTTAAGGATGCTAAACTAAAGTTGTCTAATTTTTCTCAGACTTCAAAATTGCAGGCGTCTCTGCAAAAACAATGCAGTAATTAGGAACCAGGATACAAGTGTTTATCATGCACACAGGTGTTTGAATAATCAGGCTTCTGCGTGTGCATGTAAAATATATATTCCAGGTATCTCCTCCTTTATACCTGCAAAGTATTTTCTACATTTTAAGCACAAACAAGAGAATCTGAGCCACTGAAACACAAAAACAAGCAGCCTGTTTGAGAGTCCAGTTCAAATACTTGATCTAACATAAGCCCCGCCTCTCACCAGCCAAACAACCAATCACAGCGCAGGGTTTCAGGGTGGCACCTGGGGTGTCCAGTCAGATTACAGGGGGGCCCATGGTACCCCTGCTCACCTGTCTGTGCACAGCCCTGCAGGTGAGTCCTAAACTGAAGTTAATCTACACTACAGCAGCTGAGGAGCACGCGCCCGTCACCTGCAGAGGCTCGCGGTGAGCTGACCTGCCTCACCTCTGCGCACTTCATATAAGCTACCGAGCTTCCCTGCAGTCAAAACAACACACCCCATTAATACTGCATGTTAACGCTGAGCTGTGAGACATAATAACGTTACCAGGTGGGTTACCGGGCGGACAGTAGCCCGGTGCTCCGGTGAGGCGGACTGGGCCACATTAACCACCAACTTAGTGACGATCCTCCAGCAGAGCTAAACAAGCTAAACAAGCTAACCTCAGGAACATAATGTGCTGCTAGCTCAAAACATCAACAAACTGCTGACAGTATTTAGCAGCAAAGGGACTGAAAGAGTGTCAGGTTGGTGTTAAACACTCACCTCGGGAATCACAGAGGACATAAAGTGCTTCTGTGCAGAAATCCTCGCAGACCCACCGCTAGCAGGCTAGCAAGGGAGCTAGCCTAACGAGCTAGTTCTTCGAGGCGTTCAAGGCTAATTTAATAAGAAATGACATCACCGAAAACTCAAATATTAACCGTAGAAAAAACTGAGGAAAGGCGAGAATCCTTTTCGAGCCCCTGTAGTCCTCAAGCTGTAAACAAAACATGCAGAACCCCCTGATGACTGTCAGACGCTGTACGATCGGTTAGTTTACTGTCGGCCATTTTGCTTCTGTGAAGCTCAGCAGCTCTGATATCAGAGAGGGGAGGAGGAGCACTGCGCCTGCGCAGACTGCCCACCAGAGGGCGCTTTACACTGGAAACATGACGTCATACACACAGGGGGAGTAAATAAGTAAACAAACTCCAGGATGAGTCAAGGTATGAAGGGCTGAAGGCTTTACAGTGACACCAGCTGCTCTCTGACAAACACTGAGAACACACTGAGTCTTATTCAGAGATTAAGCTCTCATTTATTCAATAACAAGTGTAATTACTGCACTCATCCTGATATAAGGAACACTGGGATGTTTCTGTAATGTATACAAAAATGTGAGACACCCAAGATCTTCAACTTCCAGGGAGAATTCAAAGTCTTATTTTATTTCTTTATTTTTCATGTAAAGGGACCTTGCATATTAATTTAATATTACTTAATTTAACACTGGAAACATGACGTCATTGACACATGGGGAGTAAATAAGTAAACAAACTCCAGGATGATTCCAGGTATGAAGGACTGAAGGCTTTACAGTGACACCAGCTGCTCTCTGACAAACACTGAGAACACACAGAGTCTTATTCAGAGATTAAGCTCTCATTTATTCAATAACTTATTGCATTCCTCCTGATATAAGGAACACTGGGATGTTTCTGTAATGTATACAAAAATGTGAGACACCCAAGATCTTCAACTTCCAGGGAGAATTCAAAGTCTTATTTTATTTCTTTATTTTTCATTTAAAGGAACCTTCTAATATTGCTGAATTTAATACTGGAAACATGACGTCATTGACACATGGGGAGTAAATAAGTAAACAAACTCCAGGATGATTCAAGGTATGCAGGAATGAAGGCTTTACAGTGACACCAGCTGCTCTCTGACAAACACTGAGAACACACAGAGTCTTATTAAAATATTAAGCTCTCATTTATTTAATAACAACTGTAATTACTGCATTCATCCTTGTTGGACTACTTGTTTATATTTTGTATTTATTTATTTTAGAATGAATAATAAGTGTTAGTGACCTTGACTAAAAAAAAACTCTTGGTGTAATTTCTACATTGAACCGTATTTAATGGCAATAAAAAAAGGCATGTGGGGCAGTTCTGTTGTATTCTTTATTTTATAAACCAGTTACAAAATAAAAAATAACATATGGCAGTACAAAACAAACGTATTATATTAAACATCACCCTCTGGTGCACAGTGTAGTGTAAATAATGCAGCACTATCTGTCTGTCAGTCATACATAAAAACTCTCCAGGTAACCACACTGCTTTAAAACCAAGGGTCAGGTGGATAAACTGACGTCAGTTTGGAGTTCATGTTATTAAAATATCAGCCTTTAAAAAATACAGATTTAACTGGAGGAACAAAATAAAGATATACATATTGATACTTTGCAGTACATCTCTGTTTGTGAGTATGTGATCAGTAAGATTATTTTCTGAAGTACAGTTATGTGACAAAAACATGTAGTGAGCAGAGGAGCCAACATCAGGTAGGTTTGTTTCAACGTGCTCCTTTATGGTTTGGGTTATTCTCTCACTGAAGCCAGTCCAGCTGGGTCACACATGAGAGAGTCATGAGGTACCGGTCTCCATGCCTGTGTGTGATGATCCAACCCTGAAAGGTGACCTGTGATAGAAGCATGGATGCTTTTTAGCAGCTGATGAATAAAGACTGCCTCTCTCTCTCTCTCCTACTGAAGCCTGTCCAGCTCGACCCATGCTACTGCCCTCTGCTGGCTGTGGATGGCGTTGCGTATGGCTGCCAGCAGCTCGTCGGTGCAGCTCCAGGTGTTGGGCTCCAGGGTGAAGTAGAGGAGGGGCAGCGTCTCCAGCTGTAGCTCCTCGGCCTGGCACACCTCCTCCATGATGCTGTCCTCGCCACAGCGTGGGAAGAACTTCCTGTTACCAGGTTCAGAGGGTCACAAGTTAGAGTAAATAATGCTCCACTAAAAACAGAAGAATTTTCAGATATGTGAGGTAAGAACATTTGTTTTATATATCTGATGTATTTTCACTGTTTCACTGAGCAGCTGAACACAGAGGACCCTGCTCACCTCAGCTTCTTGTGTTTCTTGTTCTTGGGGCGGATGTGGATCACGATGGGATAGACTCCCTGTCTTAATAAACCCTCTACACTCTGCAGGCCGAGCTCCAGCAGGCAGTGTTTGTCCTGAGACAGAGATGTGATTAGTGTGTGATGACTACTGCTCCCTTAAATGAACACATTAGACGTGACTGGTTTCATTACATTGTGTGCGTATGTATGAGGAGACGGCAGTCATCGGACAGAAGTAGTGACTGTTTGTTAGATTATCTTTAAAAACAGAAGCAGTGTTTGTCATTACCTGGCTCAGGACCTCCTGGATGGACTGCAGCCTGATCCCCAGAGTCTGCTCTGGACTGCAAGGATCCAACAAGAAGACTCTCTTGTCCCTCCTCTCTGAAATCTGGATCGGCTCTGCAAACCAGAGGAACGAGGTGAACCTTTAACCACCTTTCTGTAACGTGTGTGTGTGTGTGTGTGTGTCTGTGTGTGTGTGTGTGTGTGTGTGTGTGTGTGTGTGTGTGTCTGCAGCACACCTGGTGGACAGGTGTTGAAGTTCAGCCCAGACTCTGCAGGTTGCAGCAGCCTCTCGATGAGTCCACGGGAGAGGAGCGACGGCGAGAAGATGACCGGCCGCTTGCTCTGAACCTGAACCGGCTGCACCACGCTGTACGGGATCAGGTGCTCCTCGTGACCTGAGAGGACGGTCACACGTTAACACCAAGTACACACTCACACACATCCTGTTAAACACACACTACATATCTCTCTCTGTGTGGAGCTTTACGTTTGCTCAGCGTGAAGAGGACCGGCTGAGTGGAAGCGATCCCACGGCCTCCAGGGTCCACCGCTTTGACCAATCGTACGCGTCCAGATCCTTTCTTCATGAACTACAGGAAGGAGAATAACATCTGATGTTTACTGAGGTCACAGATATGTTTTACTTTAATGAAGCACAGTGTGTCAAACTGAGCCTGCTGTTCATGTTGTGTCCGGAGAAGATCAGCACCTTCTTCTTGAAGTCCTTTTGCTGCAGAGCCATCTTACGAAGCCTCACGAGTAACAGCTGCTGCGCCCTGTGAGGAAGATCCACGTTATTCACACTCCTAGATCTGAATGTTTAGACACAGCATGAGGGGATCACTTTGACCGTACAGCACACTGAGGTTCACATAAAGAAGAAGAACATGCCCACTAAGTCTGCCTGAAATCTGGGTGTCATGATCAATGACCAGCTAACCTTCAGGGTTCATGTTGCCTTGATTGCTTGGTGGTGCCGTAACATTGCAACACTGTGACACTGTAACATTGTAACACTGTAACATTGTAACATTGTAACACTGTAACACTGTAACACTGTAACGCTGTAACACTGTAACACTGTAACATTGTAACATTGTAACACTGTAACATTGTAACATTGTAACGCTGTAACACTGTAACATTGTAACATTGTAACACTGTAACATTGTAACACTGTAACATTGTAACATTGTAACACTGTAACATTGTAACACTGTAACATTGTAACACTGTAACATTGTAACATTGTAACACTGTAACATTGTAACATTGTAACACTGTAACATTGTAACACTGTAACATTGTAACACTGTAACACTGTAACACTGTAACACTGTAACACTGTAACGCTGTAACATTGTAACACTGTAACATTGTAACAAAGTAAGAACAAAGCAGGACTGCAGGTGTTACCTGTTGTAGTTGGGCATGGTTCCCGTCTGCACGGGCTTGGCCGTGCGTGGGTCCACCAGAGAACAGCTCCAGTGGTACTTCCCGTTGAACCTTGTGTCCGTGACGTGCATGATGTCATCACAGGTCACACTCTGAGACGGAGGTTCACCATGAGGCTCCATGTTGAGATTGACTCGCACGTAGAAAGAGTCGGCGCCCATGTAAGAAGGCGAGGAGCGCAGGGAGCAGAGCTTCGAGTACGCTGAGGACCAAAGCAGAGTTAGATCAGGAGAGGTTTAAAGACATACAGTTTGATATGAACGTTGGAGCCTCTGAGAGGACGCTCACCCTCAAGGTTGCTCTGGTGTTTGAGGGATGATGGCTCGCTCCACCACTGCAGAGAGAAGTGAGCGACCTCGGCTGTGCACTGGTTCAGCTGCACGCTGCCCCCTCCGAACAGAACGCCCTCCAGCTGGACCAGGACACAGAAGTCTGCACGTTATCACATGACTGCAGGCAGAGCTGAATATCAACACTTAGATAAAGCATGATCTGAAGCACACACCTCTTTATGAAGCATGCAGTCTCACACACACACACACACACACACACACACACACACACACATCCTCATACATCATTCATCCCCCTGACACACACACCTCCAGCAGCTCGCTGCCCTCCTTCAGTCCACATTGTTCAGCGGGGGAACCAGCTCTCACGTGGCTGACAAAGATCCCTGTTAGGTTTCCTCCTACCACGGTGATGTCGTCTGCCAGACCAGACCGCCCCTGATTCGGTGAGATGGGGGGGCTGGAGGACGAGGGGCTGGGCGGCACCCTGAGGGACAGACGGCGTTGACGTTAGGATTCAAAGACTCAAACTAAAGAAATCTGATTAATGATCCCCCTCATCGTTTTGTGTGCGTGAATTAAATAAATGCATCCCATATGTCGGTGCTTTGAGTATAAAGTGAAACATGAGAGGTGTACCTGGGAACACTTGGGTAAGGCTGTTGTGAAGAGACGGCCGGCAGGTGGACCAGGTCAGGGGGGAACAGGTGAGAGTGCAGAGAGGTGCACGAGTCCCACAGAGACGGCTCGCTCTGCTCACCTGGAGGATCAGACTCTGTTAGACTGTTCTGCTCCAGGTCCTGATTCGTGTGAGGAATCAGCACAAAATTTCTCATGCAGGCCTGCTCATCGTACCTAAAGTCTCTAAAAGTAGTATGGGAGGTAGAACCTTCAGTTATCAGGCCCCTCTCCTTTGGAATCATCCACCAGTCGGGGTCCGGGAGGCAGACACCCTCTCTACTTTTAAGAGTAGGCTTCAAACTTTCCTTTTGGATAAAGCTTATAGTTAGAGCTGGATCAGGCTTGGACCAGCTCTTAGTTATGCTGCTATAGGCCTAGACTGACACACTGGGATCCTGTCTTTCCCTCTCTCTCCTCTCTCTGCCTGTCTCTTACTTTAACTCTTCCTGTCCCATTAAAGTTACTAACCATAGACCTTTCTGGAGTCCCTGAGCTCCCTTGTCTCGTAGGTTCCTCTGGATCTCTGCTGTAGACTCCTTTCTGGGGTCTGTCATTCATCCTTTCTTTCTTTTTCTATTTCTTTCTTTCTTTCTTTCTGTCATTCTTTTCCTCTTTCTTTCCTTTTTCCTTACTTTCTGTCCTTTCTGTCTTTCTTTCTTTCATTCCTTTCTTTCTTTCTTTCTTTCTTTCTTGCTCTGTCTCCTTTTCTTCTGGTCTCCCTCTCTTCTCTCTTTTCTTAGACCTTTCTTGAGTCCCTGAGCTCCCTTGTCTCGTAGGTTCCTCTGGATCTCTGCTGCTGTGGACGTGCCAGACTCCAGCTGCTACAACTACTACTATCCGTCTCCCCACTATCATCTCTCTCTCTCTTCATCTCCCTCTATCCCTCTCTCCAACACGGTCTCAGCAGATGTGTGTCTAACATGAGTCTGGTCCTGCTGGAGGTTTCTGCCTGTTAAAGGAAGTTTGTCCTTGCCACTGTAACTTGCTAAATGCTGCAAAGTGCTGTGGACTTGCCAGACTACAACTACCACTATAGTCTGGATCCTGCGGCCTCGTTGGACACTCAGAAGCCAGGTTCAGTTTGTCATCGCTCTGCCTGATCTCTAGGTCTGAGATCTGTAACGAGCTCGGCTGAAGAGTCGTTCATCTTTGTGGTACGTCTAAGTGAGTTTAAAATCAAAGACTTGAGTGATGATGTGGATTTACTGTAGACCGCGTGTTGGAGAAAGTCGATGCCTGATGCAGAACACATGCAAGAGAGAGCCAACCACAATCCTTTGCACACAAGATCATAACTGAAGTGTCGAAGATGGTAACCACTTCAGATCAGAGTGACCTCTGCAGGACGTCGGGCTCTTTACAGACGTACCTGTGATGTTGTCGTTCTCATCACTGCCCCAGGACTCCAAATCTAACCTTTACAGAGCAGAAAGAAAAGAAAGAGAGGATGATCATAAATCCACGGCATGCAACAGGCTGAAGGTTTGAACCCTCATAGAGGAGGAGGCTGACGGACTCACTCTGTTTTGAACCGCCGATTGATGGAGTTCATACAGGGGGGGAAGGGAAACGTGGAGAGACGGTTTATCTCCTTTTCACTGTCCTCCGTCTGAGGGACACAAAGTAATGAAACTCTAACTTTCTTCTTCTTGTCTTTAAATCCTGTGTCCTCTATGTAACGTCATACTCACCGACAAAAGCAGATTCTCCTCTGAGTTGGAGCCGGAGTCTGAAGAGGAGACAGAATATTCAGATACATAAATCATGAGATTGAAGTGAAGTGTGCAGCGAGTCTGTCCTCTCAGCTTACCCTCAGAGTGCTCGTTGGTCTGGCCTCCAGAGGGCGTCTGTAACACAGAGAGGAGGGATGAAGAGATGTGGTTTAGAGCAGGTACCGACACGCTGAGTTACACAAGACTCTATTCTCTCTTCTTCTGCGGAAAATAATACCACTGTGTCTGAATGAGAAAGTTCCCTCTGCAGATCTGCGGCTGCATTCCTCTCAGGTGTGATAATGACGTGAGGAAACATGTTGCAGTCTCCAGAGAGTCGTGTCCCTCCACAGAGAGGTGTGATCAACTCTCACTGAACACACCGAGTCTGATTCAGACCTGATCAGGGAGTCATCTCTGCTGTGAGTGTGAGGAAAACAAAGTGTGTGAGTTTCAGCCCCTGACCTTCCTCAGCAGGGGTCGGGTGCTGCCGGTCTGAGGTCTCAGGTCCAGGCCGAGGGAGCAGCAGGGTCCGTAGCACTGGTCCTCGCTGCACAGGGACAGGTGTGACTGTGGAGCAGAGGGGACCCATGTTTAAAGCGTGCTGGGATCTGCAGAGGACGGAGAGCTCTGAGCTCCTGCGTTCACTCACACAGTGCAGGGACGAGACGCTCTGCTCCATCTGCTCCCGGCTCCTCTCCTGCTCCTTCTCCAGCTCCCTCTGCTGCTGCTCCAGGCTCGCCTGCTGCTCCGCGATGCGCTTACGGAGACGGTTCTTATCCAGCAGACAGTCGGTGTACTCCAGCTGCAGGCTGTCTCGACTACGCAGAGCCTGGATAGAGAGCTCAGACCATCAGACACAAAGGCTGAGCGTGCTTTAAGAACTAGACCCAGAGGACTCTGTCACACTGACCTGGTCTCGCTCCTTCTCCAGCTCCATGATCTGATTGAAATAAGACAAACTCCTCTTCTGCTCGGTCTCCCAGTCCAGCTGGAGAGTCCGGACCTTCAGCTGGAGCTGCTTACACTGAGACTCCAGCTTCAGAAGAAGAAGAAGAAGAAGAGATCAAAACTGTCTCCATGCGACTGTTTGGAGCAGGACGATCAGATATTTTGGGACTCCAAAGGGGTTCACTTGATCTTCTGACACACCATCAGACCTGAAGATGATCTGTGCACATGTGCAGCTCCTCACCTTGCTCCTGTGCTCCTCAGCGCTCTCTAGCTCCCCCTGCAGTTTGGTGATGATATCACAGAGCTCATGCCTCTGCTCTGCACACTCCCTGCGGTCCTGCTGCAGGATGTCCATCAGAGCCTGAGGTTAAAAACAGAGATCAGCAGACTTACACAGAAAGCACAGGAGGACTCAGTGTGTTGAAGTTTAACGAAGAAGAGAAGCTTCCTCTGACTCTGTCTTTAAAGGTGAAGTTAAACTCACCGAGTCTCTCATCTCAGTTCCTTTTTTTGCTTTCTGAACCTCGGTCCTCTGTGGAGGTTTCTCTGGTACAGCAGGAGGGGAACTGTCGACTCCGTTAGAGATCACGTCGTTTCTTTTGGCTGACGTGGTCTGGAGTCCTGGAGGATCCAGAGAGTCTGCGTCCTTCAGTCTGGACCTGAGCTCCTCTACCTGCGTGGAGACGAGCAGAGGAGCAGTCGAGTACAAACATCTGGAAAATGATCTCTACAAACTTCCAGTAACATCTTCTTTCAAAGTTTCAAAGAGTTAAATAAAGAGTGCATACAGCTCTTCTTCATCAGGCTGCTCATCAAGAACAGATCATGATGATGATGAAGGCGAGCATCACAAATATTAAGAAACAACTCAACACAAGTTTCAAACTCTCATCGTTCACACGTCACAGACGAGTTTCAGCAGCTCAGCTGATAACATGGTCTCTGTGTTCAGATCTGATCAGCTGGAGTCACAGTTTCAACTGAGCTTCTTTCTTAACCCCAAGATGAACAACCTCTCCCCTCAGCTCTCTCTGCTCTCTGTCTCTGTCTCTGTCTCTGTCTCTGTCTCTGTCTCTGTGAATGTTAATGTTTAGTTGTGAACATCTTGTCTGGGAAGCGGTCTCTTGTGTTAAACAGGAGCGAGTCCCCTCATGGAGCAGCAGACCCTTTGAGGCCCGGAGCAGCTCTGTGACGATCAGATCTGTCATTAGTCAGATCACAGCGTCTGAAGCAGCTCACAGCTGTTTGAGGATCAGGAGGAATGCAGGAACAAGTCAACCTTTAACTCATCTCAGAGGGGGCTGCTTCAGACTCTCAGGAAAGACTCTTCTTGTTAAAAACCTTCATTGAGTTTAGAAACCGGTCTGTGGTGACACACAGATCCTCTTTCCTTACAGCGCTGAGGTCAGTCGGTCTGAACAGAGACCGTGACGGAGTCTGCCTGCAGCTCCTTACCTGAGTCAGGAGCTCTCTCTCTCGGCTCGAGGCCTTGCCTTGTTCCTCCAGGGCTCTGGAGTACTTCACCGCCTGCTCCAGGTGCCGGTCCTTCAGCTTCCCCAGCTCCCGACTGGAGGACTCCCAGTCCTGACGGACCCTTCAGATCACAAACCATCAAACACTCTCATCTCCTCACTGACGACACATCACTCACTCCATCCTCATGAGGAGATGTGATCTTAAATCTCTGCAGCAGATTCTCCTCTCAGAGTGAACCTCAGTCTGAAGAGGATCTTTGCTCAGAGTGAAGATGCAGATATCAAACCTCATAAACAACAACAACAACAACAACAGCAGCAGCAGCACAAAGACAGAGACAGAGACGTACCTCTCGAGCTGCAGTCGGTCGTGTCGTAGCTCCTGGGCTTTGCGTTCAGCCCGGCTGCGTTCATCCTCCGCCATCCTGCAGCGCTGAGAGAGGCGGCGCTCACACATGCGGCTGTTCCTCAGCTGCTCTCTCAGCTTACGAACCTCCAGGAGCAGGAACTGGGTCAGACCCTCCGGACCTTCCTCATCTGTGGAGTCCAGACAGGTGGAGGTTAGACTCTCCTCTCTGAGCATGCACTCGTCTCATCTGTGTTCTCTGAATGTGTGTGTGTACTCTGGGGTCAGGATCTAAATGGTCGATGGTCTGACTCCAGAAACCTTTAGTTAAACACTGAATGTTGGACTCTGAGTCACCCTGAGTCCAGACCTCCTCCTCCTCATGCAGACTCATCCACCTTACCCAGGATGAGGGAGCACCTCTGCGTTGGCTGCTGTCCCGTCAGCTGTGTGTACTGCTCCGGGTGGTAAAACTCCAGAGACTCCATGAAGGCCTGAAGACCTCTCCGACCCTGACCCCGTAGGATGTCCAGCAGACGGCCTGTTGGAGGAAGAACAGAGTGAGGTAAATAAAAACACTCAGGCTGAGGTCAGTGCTCCTGTGAGGAGAGGTCAGTGATTGCTGTCGTTCAAACATGACGCTGATGAATGATTGACTCTCTCTCAGTAAAGACACTCTTCTTCTTCAACCTCTCTTTATCTTCCTTCACTCCTCTTTCTCCCCCCAACTGCTCTGCACTCATCTTTTATCTCTCCATCCTGTAATCGTCTCACAGCGCAATGTTCATCCTGACCATCATGATTCTCTCTGATAGCATGCTGCACACTCTGCACTCTCTGCACACTCTGCACACTGCACACTCTGCACTCGTTACACTGCACACTGCACACTCTAAGCACTATGCACACTCTGAGCACTATGCACACTGCACACTCTGCACTCTGCACTCTCTGCACACACTGCACACTCTGCACACTGCGCACTGCACTCTCTGCACACTGCACTCTGCACACTCTGCACACTCTGCACACTCTGCATACTCTGCACACTCTGCACACTCTGCATTCTGCACACTCTGCACACTCTGCACTCTGCACACTCTGCACACTCTGCACTCTGCACTCTCTGCACACACTGCACACTCTGCACACTGCGCACTGCACTCTCTGCACACTGCACTCTGCACACTCTGCACACTCTGCACTCTCTGCACACACTGCACACTCTGCATTCTGCACACTCTGCACACTGCGCACTGCACTCTCTGCACACTGCACTCTGCACACTCTGCACTCTGCACACTGCACTCTGCACTCTCTGCACACTGCACTCTGCACTCTCTGCACACTCTGCACACTCTGTACACTCTGCACACACTGCACACTGCACACTCTGCACACTCTGCACACTCTGCACACTGCACACTCTGCACACTCTGCACACTCTGCACACTCTGCACACTCTGCACACTGCACACTCTGCACACTCTGCACTCTCTGACACTCTGCACACTCTGCACTCTGCCCACTCTTCACTCTCTGCACACTCTGCACACTCTTCACACTCTGCACACTCTGCACTCTCTGCACTCTCTGCACACTGCACTCTGCACACTCCCCACTCTGCACACTCTGCACACACTGCACACTCTGCACACTGCACTCTCTGCACACTGCACTCTGCACACTGCACTCTCTGCACACTCTGCACACTGCACACTCTGCACTCTCTGCACACTCTGCACACTGCACACTCTGCACACTGTACACTCTCTACCAAGCGGCAACCTCCGGTCTTAAACTATGAAGCCCATGTTGAAGTGTTATAAACTGCAATTCATCGAGAATCCACTTGAGGCTGGCTGCAGAAACACCGAAAACCACATAGACATGAATGGGATTTTCTGCATTGTCTTTGACTGTAGTTGTTTCGTCTGTCTGCAGGACGTTTCTGTCGTTGCATTTGTTTTGGTGTTTTGCTCATGTTTCTGAATCTGCTCCTGATTTAAATATCTGAGGCTGTTAATGTGATGTGTGTTAATGTAACTGTGTTAAAGGAGTGAGATCTGGAGCTCATGGTTTTAATAAACCAGGTGTTGTGTGATCTGGTGTCTAATCTCTGTGACTGTCTGTTGGGACGTTGTGACTCCTGAAGTGTCCCCAGTGGCGTCCCCTCATCTCACCGGCCTTGCTGATGCGTAGAGGATACTGAGTGGAGTTCAGCACCTCGTCCTCATCCTGCTCGTCGATGACCTTGCACTGACGAAGGTACGGCGTGAGTTTGGCCGGGTGAAGGATGCGAGTGAGCTTGTGGCGTACTCCCTCCACGCGTTCCCAGAGCTCCTCACATCGCTCCTCTGACCACAGGGCCGAAGATCGCACGTCCTCCTGAGCCAAGTCCTCCTCCTCCTCCTCCGTCCAGACCGTGACGCCTGCAAGAGAGAAACATGCAGAGTTACAGAAGGTGAGCTCCGTTTAAAGGACTGAGCTGTGAGGAGAGGACAGAGGACGAGAGCATTGAGACATCTTCTGCAATCAGTCACTAAAATAATATTCTGTTCTCTGGATCACAGAGAGATGGACTGATCTGATGTCCAGTAACAAATGAACTGTTCTCCTGTGGAGGGTCTGACTGCTTATCTGTGTCTCTGCAACTCTCAGCTTCAGAAGAGTGCAGAAGAGTAAAGATAAGACATCTCTGTGGAGAACCTGAACCCTCTGCGTTCAGCCCGGTGTCCTGAAGTCTCTGGGCTGTTTCTCTGGATGCTGAAGGAAAGAGATAAAGCTTGAAGCCTGATATCTTTAAAACAAGCTGTGAGGGATCCACACCCTTTCGAAATAAAAGTCTGACAGCTGAGTGATTAAGTCCAGGATTGTGAAATCAGTGATGAGGTGATGACTTCAGGCTATCGTGAGTTACAAGTAGTTTCACACATAGTTTGGGTTCATGCTCTGCAGCAGTGTGTGTGCATCAGTGTGTGTGTAGCAGTGTGTGTGCAGCAGTGTGTGTGTACACTCAGTTTATTGCTGTGAAGCTGAGAGACGGTGTTTATCGGGGCCATAAAGCAGAGGGGGGGCAGACTGTTGGTCAGTGCCTCAGAGCGCAGGAATGAAAACACGGCCGTGACTCATCACACACCTAAAAACACTTCAGGGGTCTGCAGACGAAAGCTGCCTCATCCTCGGTGAGAGAGGAGGAGAGGAGGAGACGAGGAGACGAGGAGAGAGGGAATGAATCCACCTCATCATCGATCTACTCTGACAGATTAACGCAGAGGTTGATCCTGTGATCTCTGAAAACTTTCCCCGTCCTCTCAGATCCAGAGAACGATCAGTGAAGCTGCGTTAATCCAACATCATGACTCACTGTGTTCATTAGATGAATGTGACCTCTCATGACCTCTCTTTGTTTTTATTCCACAAACTTAAAAATGAATCATGTTCAGATAAAAGTGTTTTATACTCTGACCCTTCAGATAAGAGGAGTGAGGAGCCTGCTGCTCCTCCAGCTGATAAGACCCACCTGAGCTCTCAGGCAGGCTGAGGCAGGTCAGGAATCTCAACCATTATCCAGAAATAGTCTGCAGAGACTCGGTTCTCACGCGGATCTGACTGAACTCCCCCTTCCGTGCTGTGAAAACACCCACACTCATCCTGAATCACCTTTTCTCACTAATCAGAGGCGGACTCAGGCTGTTTGGGGCACAGAGAGATTCATGAAGATCTGCCTGCAGTAGTTTGAAGACTGATTCTGGATCTCTCTGGTTCTCCACTGGGAGTCTAACTCCTGATTCACCGCCTTCTGGAGGATATTGGTGCAACGATTTGAGTTGGAAGTTAAATTATGGAAGAGGAAAACACAAACTGATGAAACACAGTTAAGAACACAATGAACGCTGGTGGTGTCAGTTTGGCTTCATTGCACACCTCCTGTAGAGCAGGGGTTCCCCAGGTGTGGGTCGGGACCCCCAAAATAGTACATTTTACCCATTATAGTAAAATATATCTACAGGAATAGTCGCTTAACTTGAAATAAAACCTTGAAAACAGAAAGTGTAATGAGTTCTCTGCCTTTCTTTGTTTCCAGATGACTCCTAAGTTTAGAGTTAGAGAACAGTTAATTATCTGAAGCATCAGTAGCAGCAGGTTCATTCATAACGGCACAGGAAACACACACACATGCTCATATAGGTAGGGTCATTTTCTGCAGACCAGCTAAATGAAGACACATTAAATCACTTTGAGGGACAGTGGGGGTCACGGTCTGTAAAGTTTGGGAACCCCTGCTGCTGTAGAGGATAAAGTCCTCGAAGCAGGGGGTCAACTCCAACCTGCAGGCTTCCTCTGCAGGTCTCTTACCTCCTCCATCCTCTGTCCTGTCTTCTGATTAAAGGGTATTTAATACTTAAACTGATGATTTGAACTCATGATACAGTTTACAGCACTAAGAACACCTAGAGAGGATTGAAAGGACACCTCTGTCTGTCTGTTTGTTTGTTTGTTTGTTTGTTTGTCATTACTCTCTGGAGCAGCATGTGTTGAATTTCAGAGTTGAAGTTTTGTGCAGCTGCAGGAAATTCCAAACTTTTAGTCTCTTTCTTTAAATTAAGGAACCATCCTTTAGTTTTAAGCAGCACACACCTGAGTCAGATTAAAGACACGATCAGTAACTAATAATAACTGTGCTCTTCTTTCTCTACGTGCTCGCCTTCTCTTCTTTGAGTTTAAATAAAAGTTGAATTAATGAATGTGATATCAATAAACTAGCCCACCTGACCTGAAGGAGACTACGCAGTCTCTGGGCCAGAACCAGCAGACTGAGGGACAGGTTTATCCACCAGGCAGTCAGGATGCTGAACTCTCTCCTTGTTTTGCCCCCTCTTCCCATAGTACCCCCTTCACAGACTTAACCTGGTCACTGACCCCCGCCCCCAAATCAACTCTGAGGTCTGTCATCCTCAGGACTGAAACGCACACACTCACTTTGATTTTAAGTTGCACTATAGCAAAGTTTTTTCACTGTTTTAAACTGTATTTTATTATTTTGATTAACTCAGTTCTTATCCTTTTCTAGCTTTCCTATGTTTACCTGTTGTTGTTGTTTCTAGGGTCTGAGAGAGAAAGGCAATATCAAATCCTCAGTATGTCTAGTGCATACTGCAGTTTATTGACAATAAAGAAGGCTTTGAACTACTTTGAAGATACCTGTGTTCACTAGCTGAGCAGCCCCTCAGAGTTTCAGAGACCTGATGTGAGTCCTCTCACTCTGACTTTAACCACATAACACAGATCCCGATCCTCAGACTGTCACTTTATGATTCATGTCATGAAATAAAACAAACACGTTAAAGAGCTGAGTCATGATGTGATGATTCATAGTTCCTCCACAGACTCAGATCTCTTTCTGTCCTCTGTTGACTTGACTCCGGACCTTCACCTCCTCTCTGAAACACAGCACCTGCTCTAAGCTTCAGCTCTGCCTCCCTGTTCTCTGTCACTGATTCATGAAACAGCTGAAAGTAGGTCAGCAGCTCTCAGGCGGAGAACTAACAGACACCAATAAGAGGAAACATCGCTTTAAAAGTCCTGATGTTAAATATGATCTCACCGCTCATGTCTCCGGTCTGCTCCAGTCTGCTCTGAAGTGAAGCGCAGAGTTTCAGCTCCTCTTCATCCTCTCAGGTCATAAGACCAGGCAGCAGTGAAACCGGGCAGTGAGTGAGAGAGAGAGAGAGAGAAGTCCACCTGACAGGAGAGCAGCGGAGCGCACACACCCGCGCCTTTACGCACACACGCGCCTTTACGCACAGCTCCAGCTCCTCCACCTCCAAAGACTCCGACCAGCCAATCAGAGAGAGGGAGAGAGGGAGGGAGAGAGAGAGGAGGAAAAGTCCCTCTCATTATCACATACCAGCGGACTTCCTCCTCGTCAGGCTGGAAACGATCCTTATATGGAGTCAGTGACGTTTAGACTGTGAACACTAGAGGGCGCTTTAACCTCGTGACTGTCCACTCAAACACTGCCTGTTAGCTTAGCATTAATCTTAAAGCACTGTCACTTCTTGGGGTAATCTCATGAGAAGGTTAGTCTTAGTTTTCAGCTCTCTGTGTGTGTTTTGGTCTCAGAGGTGAGTCAGACTGAGAGAGTCAGACTGAGTGAAAGAGTCTGACTCATCCACCCTGACTCATTTTCCAGGTGTTTCATGAGGAGCAGAAATATCTGCTGGTCCCTGGTACACCCACAGCTCAGAGTTTGTGCCCTGAAGGAAGGAGAGCAGTTAGTAATCAGTGCTGTCAGGGAAACATGAGTGACAGACTTTCATCCTCACCTTTAGAGGGGGATACAGCAGACTGTGTTTCTGCTGCCAAACAACAGAACGTTTGCAAAAGGAAGACAAAGAGCTCTGCTCCAAATTAGATCAACTCATAGAAGCTGCACTCAGGAGGAGATCATCTGAATATCAGTCAGTACAGAGTCTGTAAGTCTGAGTCTGCACAAGATAAAGACACAGCAGCAGAGAGCAGGAGGAATATAGATACACCTTAATGACAATACCTGAGAGGGTTCTACTTGTGAGACTCCTCACATGAGAGTCCTTCATACCTCTGAGATGATACAGTCAACACTCATGTGGTGAGTGAAGGAAATGATGGCATGCTATTTTGGACTCCTGCAGAGACCTTCGTGCAGAAGTAACTTAGTCAGAGGATGTTTACAGAGAGAGAGCTCTCACCTCAGCGAGCCTCCTGATCAGATCTCATTTACATGATCTCTGTACATGAACCTGTCTCTCAGCAGCAGCAGCTCTCAGACCTCCAACAGAAAGCCTGTTTGTTCAGGGAGCCAGAGAGACGGAGGGTAGCCTGACATTTCCTGACCACATGCCAAAGAAAAGACACATTCTTCTGCCAGGCGTCCCGTATTTCCTGTCTCCACTCAGAGGACAGATTCACACCCTCTTCCTGCAGCGGGGTTCAATCCCTCGCTCAGGATTCACCCGCTGCTCTGGAGGAGCTCCTCCAAGAGAGAGAATCTATTTCACTGACATGTTCATCCTCACATCTTTGACATGCACTCCTCTGAGGTTGTGATTAACTTTGCACCCTGAGAGTCACTCTCTTCAGGATCTCTTTCCTCTGGGTCTCAAACAGAAGCCGGACTTCTGCAACAGCTTGTTTGAAAAGTTGCAGGGCCAGTCAGGGAAAGATGCACCAATCAGAATCATCTATTGGCTGCAGCTGTATGTCTTCTAACACCAGATCCTTTCAGTGTCTGCATCAAGGTATGAAAATAAGATGAGTGTGGACACGGGGCGCTGGCTCTCTAACGACCTGAAGGTACTGACATGAAGAATTAAGAGTGCAGCTAGAGAGGGACATTACAATACCTCTATCTCTCTGTGTCTGTGTGTCTCTGTCTCTCTGTGTCTGTGTGTTTGTCGGTGTGTCTGTGTGTCTGTTTCTGTGTGTCTCTGTGTCTGTGTGTCTCTGTGTCTGTGTGTCTGTGTGTCTGTGTGTCTCTGTGTTTATGTATGTCTCTGTGTGTCTCTGTGTGTGTGTGTGTCTGTGTGTCAGTGTGTCTCTGTGTGTGTCTGTGTGTCTGTGTGTCTGTGTGTCTGTGTGTCTCTGTGTGTCTCTGTGTGTCTGTGTGTCTGTGTGTCTCTGTGTGTCTCTGTGTGTCTGTGTCTCTGTGTGTCTGTGTTTATGTGTGTCTGTGTGTCTGTGTGTCTCTGTGTCTGTGTGTCTCTGTCCTGTATGTTGTACTTCTCCTTAATCTGATAGTGACTCATGATCTCACCCCTCCTCTGTCCGTCTTCCCCTTTCTTTGCCTCCTGTTTGTCTCTCTCCCCCCCTCGGCCTCTTCCTCCAAACAGCCCCATCCATCCTCTGTCAGCTCCTCCAGGCTTGGTGTGTGGAGGGAGGGAGGGAGGGAGGGAGGGAGAGAGGGAGGAGGGAGGGCTGCAGTGCATGCATTCCTTTTGTCTCTGAGGTGACGGCGGCACAGAGGAGCCTTTGACAGTGGACCCCACAGCCCGCTCAGACTGGAATGTGTGACTTTGTGGCGGTTCAGCCCAGCTCCTCACACTCTGAGTTTCAGCCCTGTGAGCTGATCCTCCTCACCTGAGCCTGCAGGTGTTTCTGAGAACAGACAGCACCAGTCCACTGAAGAGCTGTCACTGAGCCCACCGAGGTGTCACCAGAGTCTTTATGTCTCTGTGTGTCCCTGACCCGGCCCGTCACACAGGCCTGGTTCTTCCCCAAGAGGCTGACCCTCCATGGCTCCATCAATGACTCAAGCCTGGCGTCTGCACAGATCGCCTCTTTGTATCCGTGAAGAATGCTGCTGCTCTGATTTTTTTGGAAAACTGAGGCAGAAACAGAGAGGAGGGGGCCCTGAGACAGATTTATATCTGACGTGTGATTAATGCTGTCTTTGTTGGCAGGATCCTGCAGCAGCTTTATTAAAGATAAACCTCTGAGGCGTGACGACAGAGTGATATGAGTCAGATTATCAGGCTGGAGGTGTTCCTGCCCTCCACTCAGAGAGGTTGATACATCTCACATAGTTTCCTCCACTTGTGGTTCACATCGTCAGCTCTTCTGCTCCACAGAGAGGAACTCAGAAGTGAAGCTTAATGAGATCCTATAAACAACCCAGAGTGATACTACGTCCTGTTTAACATGAAATCCACATCAGGACACCAGGAGGCCGGCGTGAGGGGAGGAACTCTTAGAGAAGCAAACAAACCGTTAGAGCAACAACGAGAGGATGGAAATATAACAGAATGTAAACCAGAGTTTATTATCAGGACCTCACATACACACAGGGACAGGGTTTATATCAGACCACACTGAGCTGGATCAAGACAAACCAGGACGGGGGTGAGATGAAAAGGAGCCAACTACAGTGTGTCTTTCATAATGAACCGTACGTTCGGTCCAAGCTGAGATGATTCGGTCCCTGGAGGAATTCCTGTTTGTTCCCAGCCTCACTCTTCTGTTACGAAGCATCGCTCCAGCAACTCAGCATCTGATGGCGAGCTGGCAAAGCTCAGGGATGCTTTCAGGTGTTATTCAGGTCTCAGGGGTTTTGGTCTTTAAGAATCAATCTTGTTAAATTTACACTCAGATGTCAAAACAGCCGGAGGAGCAGAGAGACGGAGGCAGGAGAGGGAGATCGCACAAGAGTGACTTATCCTTCAACGACAGTTCAGCAGCGACTGAGTCAGTGAGCTCTTTTAAATCTCTTCTTAAAACAGTTTTTCATCTGAATTTTATTTTATTTTATTTTATTTTAACTGTCTTAAGAAATATATTTTAAAATATTTTTTACTCCTTTAGAGTAATTTGAGGGGAATTTTATGTCTCTTAAAATATGTTTTATTTCTTTATCTTGACTTGTGTGTTTTTATGAACTGCCTGTTTTATTTTGCTGCCCATGTGAAGCACTTTGAAAAAACAAATATTATTATAATTATTACTCAAATGAAGAACTTTGCATGGAGAAAACTTCAGAATAAAAGCATGGTGTGAAACTGAGGATGTTCTCACCACAAAAAACAACAGATTGGGCTTTTACTTTGAAAAGTTTGACAAACAGAAGAAGCTAGAGAGGCCATTCTAAATGACACAGATCATCCACTTCACAACTTCTTTGTGGAGCAGAGAAACAGCAGCAGTGGTCGGCTCATCTCTCTGCGCTGCAGGACTGAGAGATACAGAGAATCATCCATGCAGACATTAGGCTTCAGGACTCTCTAACCAGTGGGAGATGAGCTGACAGACACCTGAATTACTTGTTTTATGTGATTTTTATAATTTTATCTGCTAAACACCTGAATTTCTCTCAGGGATAAATAAAGTACATTCTATTCTATTCTATTTATTTTCATGTCTGTGACATAAAAATAGTAAATAAAGTCCTCAACTTATTGCCTGTCTGGCTATTTTGGCTGATGTCTGTGTTTTCACCTACAAACCTCCGGTCTAAAAATATGAGTCCAATGCAGAAGTGTTAAAAACTGCAGTTCATGGAGGATCCGCTTGAGGCTGGCTCCAGAAGTACAGGAAGTCACATACACATGAATGGGAAGAAGCTGCTCTTTACAGCAGAAATGAACATGTTTACAGCCTGGTTCAAAAGACAAGTGGAGTCTGGATAGCTCATGTCTGGATGTGCTCTCTCTGTGAGGGGGTGAATTTTATTCTAACGCGGCAATTTTGAAGATATTGAGATTACGAGTCTTCCAATGAGAGGCACAGCTGACTTGATTGACAGGCGGGAACATCTTTCTTTAATGTTCGTTTAGCTGTCTCTGTTGTCACCTTTAAAATACTTGTGAATGCACATTTATTCAAACAGGCCTTCGACTCACCCTGTACAGACTAATGTTTTGATTATGCTATTCTCTGTTTCTTTTAATGTTTGGGATATTTTTTCTGTGAAGGACTTTGTGATTTTATTCTATGAAAGGTGCTATATTAAATAAAATGTACTAACTCACTGCAGCTGTTGGCTAGGAGGCTCAAACTCCGCCTCTTTATGTCACATTGGCTCCACAGAAGCAATATGGCTGCCGCCGACGATTGGCCTCAAAACAGCTCTTCAGAAACAGATGAGTGACGTCACCCAGGGACGGATCCTACGTCCATATTTTATACAGTCTATGGTTTTAACATTGGGCTCTATGGGGACTGACTCACTTTTGGAAGCTGCCTCTAGTGGACACTTGAGGAACTGCAGTTTTTTTCCTCACTAGTGGTTTCTGTTTTAAGAAATACATCATCATATAAGGGCATTATCTAAAGTCAGTGCACACTTACACACAGGTTTTAACCACAGACTGTATAAATATGGACGTAGTATCCGTGACATCACCCATCTGTTTCTGAAGAGCTGTTTTGAGACCAATCGTCGGCGGCAGCCATATTGCTTCTGTGGAGCCAGTGTGACGTAAAGAGGCGGAGTTTGAGCCTCCTAGCCAATAGCTGCAGTGTTCCTGCAGTCAGCTGTGCCTCTCATTGGAAGAATCGTAATCTCAATATCTTTGAAATTGCCATGTTAGAAAAAAATTCACCCCCCTCACAGTGAGAGCACATCAAGAAATGAGCTATCCAGACTCCACTCGTCTTTTGTACCAGACTGTAAACATGTTTATTTCTGCTGTAACGATCTGCTTATTGTGTATGTGGTTTCCAGTACTTCTGGAGCCAGCCTCGAGCGGATCCTCGATGAACTGCAGCTTTTAACACTTCCACAGTGGACTCATATTTTTAGACATCTTTATTTTGTCTCTTCTTCTTTATTAGAATGGAATGAGTGACATGTTGTTGTTGTTGTCAGTCGTCTCTTTGTTCAGTTGGAGGCCTGCTGCTTCAGAGAGCTGTGTTAGATAAATGTATACCTCAGGGCGGCTGAGGGGGTTTCAGTCCAGGATCTACCTCAGCTTCAGTTCCACAGCAGTCAGCTAATAATCCCTCCTGCTCTCTCACTATGACACCAGATTATAAAGTATCCTGTTGATCCGCTCATTTCACCTCTCAGTGTCTTTTCCTGACATTCCTGCAGACTAATGTGCGCACACACACACACACACACACACACACTCACACACACACACACACACACACACACACACACACACACACACACACACGTCTGACTTTGTGGTGGCAGTGAAAAACTGACGCCCCTTCCTGTCACTCTCCTTCCAGCGCAGTGAGGTCTGCGTTGACGTTTGAATTACAGGGTGTTACATAGCCGTCTAAATCTGAGCTGCACCGCACATTCAGCTCCACCGACCACGGCACATCAATTTCCCAACGCACAAACAGTTTAAAAATGTAGCTGCAGCTCACCACGAGCTCAAAGCTGCTGTACAACATGAGCAGGGTCTCATGGAGTAACACAGCACTTTAACAGATCAGGCCTCAGCCGTCTGCACGGCTCAGGATTTATGTCTCTGCTCATATTTCACTTTCTGTACTTTGATTAATTTCTTTACGCTCCTGCTTCTCTCTGCGACGTGGTCTGACGTCTGACCTGGAGGGGACATCCTGGGGTTGCTGTTTGGACTCAAGGTGCCACGTTCCCCCAGTCTGGACCAGACTTGGCTTGCTGTGTGGATTCCCTTTTTAGTGACTACAACAAAACAAACAGCGGGATGAAAAATGCTCCTCTGGGAATGATAACAATAAAGAAGAGAGAGTGGCGGTGCGGTGAAACGCTGAGGTCTATTTCAGGCACCGCCAAACAATGGCTGACTAAAATTACACAAACAGAGGATTCTCAGGGCGCTCCATCAGACGAAGACCGTCCCTGAGTGTGTCATAAGTTATTCGGGATTACAGTCACCTTCACTTTAAACCTCTAAAAGAATCTGGTCTCTGTTTCCACGTCCGGCTTTGTAAGGGTCTGTGTGCATGCTTCATCCATGAGCACAGCCTGGGAGCACAAAGGCTGCTCTCAGCTCTCAGACATCCTCATCTGTCCCCCAGCAGGCACACCAACAGGGACAGAGACCAGCCTTCCCTCAGAGTCTCTGTCACAACCACAGACTTCTTCAAGCGTCTCCCTTCACACGTCTGAGACTCTGCCGGCTCGGCTCTGAACACAATGAACAGACCGCTTCATCTGAGCGGACTCCAGCAGGAGGGCTGGGACTCTGCTGGAAGATAAGGTCACGATGCGGGGTCAGACTGCACGGTCTGTAGTCTGTGAGGACGGTCTCTGTGTCAGAGGAGGGTTAGGCTGTTATTCCCCGGGTTGCTTCTGTTTCTCTTTGTTCACTCGGTCTGGTTGGTCCCTCACTGACTCATCATAAAGACAGCGATGATGTTGTTACCAGAGATCCACAAACTTTCCCTCTGTGTCCGTCTCACAGCACCAACGTCCTCGTCTGCTCCCATTGGTCAACATCACTGACGTTGTTATTGGGACGCATCGTAGAAGGAGGAAGGAAAAACCCAACATGCTAGACTTCCTGTCGGGAGGTCACGAGGCCTCGCAGATGTGGCCTTGATTGTCGTTCATTAACCTGAGAACACTAACGTAACAGTTAGTCACACCATCACTAACATGGGAGATATTTGACCCAATAAAAAAGACTTCCCATCAAAATAAATCATAGTACAACAATTCTTTGCAAATTGAAGTACTCCTCTTGTACTTCCTGTATAAAACACAAGAAAACTATCATGATGGAACCTGATAAAAACACTCTGTGTGAAAAATTAGGGAATCATTAAAGCTGGGGTTGGTAGTCTCTGAAAACTAGCATGAATTTGAATGTAGCATGTCTTCAGGACTCCGTCTAACCCCTCATAGCTCCTCCAAAACAACGCCCCTGTTACGGCTGAGTAAGGAGAGCCAGAACCCAGATGCCGAGTCGAACAAAAAACGTTTATTAACAAAAGGTAACAAACAGAAAATCACCTTGACGGGAAAACGAGAACAAAAGGTCAGAAATAACTAAGGGTGTCCAGGAGGGAAAAAACTCACTAGAAACATAAACCAGAGTAACTACGCTGAGCACAATACTGAGACAGAAGATCTTTACGGGAGCGAGGACACACGAGACACAAGCATGAGCGGTAATCTTCTGGCACTGAGGAGAATTTGGAGCAGGCTTAAGAAGCCGGGCTGATTGTGGGATGAGAGGCAGGTGTGTCTTGTGAGCCTCGCTCCCGTGGAGATCGGCCCCGCCCCTCTGCATGTACCTGCTGAGGGAGAAAGAAAAAGGATCAGGAGGGAGGGCAAAACACACACAAAAAACCAGACCATGACAGCCCCCCCTCATATGAATGAGCGCCGCTGATTCACGACCATATGATGGTGACTGATTCAAAAGCGGTCTTTGTGAAAGTTAAAAACACAAACAAACATGGCTGCTGTTAGAAATCACAACTCACAGTGAGCAGGAGAGAGGAGAGACAAGAGGAGAAGTTCTTCATTCATTCAAACATTGATTGTTGCTTTGTTGGTTGGCGTGGTAACGGCCGACAGTGACCGGTTATCAAAGATCAACGTGTTCACCAATCGGCTCGTCATCACTACAGCGTCCGAACGGACGCTACAGTACATCTACATTTTCTGTAGGACTTAGTAAATGTCATTCATTCTTCTGCTTGTCATAGCCCCCGTGGTGAGAGCTTTTTAGACTCTGATCCGGACTACAGTCCTGAGCAAAGACCCTCATGGGGTCAGAGGGGACAGGCCCGAGGTGGAGCGAGAGGGGCAGTCAGTAGAGTCAGGGGAAGCAGAGGCAGGAGACGGGGAGTGAACGCCGGGGAAATGTACGCTCTGCAGGAGGCGGGCAGAACGGCAGGACGGGATCTGATTGGTTTAAAATTGTGGACCCTAATGACGGTGATTGGTTGGTGTTTTCCCAGGTTTACTCCGGCTGTAGATAGCAGCTTTTTTTACCTCTTTTTTAAGAACACATTATGTATTGATTACCATCAGGACATAAAGATCATTTTAACCAGTAGAACAAAAAGTGGATCTAAATCTGAACACCAACCCCAGATTTAATGATTAATAATTTTTTTTTTAAATAATGGACCTGGGAACTTGTTCTTTGGGCCTCCCATTCCTGGGACACTTGAAGGCACAGTCTCCCTGGATCAATGATAACCTACTCACAGCAAACTCAGACAGCAGCAACATAATGAAAATCACATAACCACAATATCATGGGTTAAAGTCACCCAACATTAGTGTTCTAGGGTTAAGACACGCTACACAGGATAAAACCATGAGGTTGATATAAACATGCTTACAATGTGTATTTATAAGTGTGTTTGAAAGATTGATATCCTTTAGGTCTGTAAAGTATTGTGTGTTATTAAAATGTATTATCTAACTGTGTTACATTCTTCAGAAGGATTGGTCACAACAGCACAAACAGCAAAACGATGCCAAGGACGACCTGATCACACACATCATAACAGATCAATCCACAGAAAGTAGTCCGACTAGTTCCCCCTCTGCCTGTTGACACTGTGGTAAAAACCTTAGTGTGGTCTCAGGCTGGTCTTGGTCGTGGGGAAATAATGACAGTTTTTGGGCTCAGATGTGAGAGCAGCCTGAGGAGCTACTGGACCCCAACCATCTCTGAGAGGGAGAAGTGGAGCAACATCCTGTCCTGTGATCCAGACTTTAGAAACAACTAGAATTCACTTGTTATCCAATAAAAGCTGAGTCAATAAAGCGTCTGAAGGTATCAGACTCTGAGGAGCGCTCCCTGTGTTGAGCTGGGCTCCGTTCTGGACTCTCAGCTTCAGACGAGGTTTGTAAAAACAAAGGGAGCGGTAACTGTTCAGGGAAGTTTCTATATGTAGTGTCTTTGTTATTATTTTAGCCTAGAAAGCACCGAGGACTGACTCTACAATGCTCTATTGTCCCTGAGCCAACACTCGGCTTCCTGGCGGGTCAGAATCCACGGAAACAGGAGCGAAGTCCAAACAAAGACACAGGGGTCGACGTCTTTCATGTACCCCTTAACTCAACCCTCCATAGATCAGAACCAGAGCACTACTCCCCCCCCAAGCTTTACCCACATGGTCCCACAATGAAACAAATACACGTCTGTGTTCATGAGGACTGACGTCTAACCTGGACCTGACACCATGAAGGGGGATCCTCTGGGTGAGGATCGATCAGTCCGTACCCGACCGGCTCAGATGAGTCTCTGTTAAACTCCCCGGCTCTGTGGGGCCGTACTGAGCCTGCTGGGTCTGAAGAGAGTTAAAGCTTCTTGGCAGGATTTGTGAGAGAGTTATTTCCTGTGGAGAAAAGTCTTTTTTGTTTCTGAGAGTTTTCATCCTGTTTGACGAGCCCTCCTTCCTCTGCCTCTCTCTCTGTTCCTCATCCAAAGCCCCCGGGCTTCATGTTGATGTCACTTTATCCTCTTCTATCCTCGTTGATCTCTGTTCCTCTGTCGACCTGACTTTCCTTCTCTGTGTGTTCCCTCCATACCTCACATTAAGATCATTCAAATACAGCTTCAGACGGTTCCTGTGTGAAGAAGAGGGAAGAAACATTTCAGCAGGATATTTTAATATGTGAGCTTTCCTGTCCCTGCTTTCCTTTTTATCACCTCCTTACAGAGACCCTGAACAACACAACAACAAATCACAAACACAACAACAACACAACAACAAATCACAAACACAACAACAACAAATCACAAACACAACAACACAACAACAAATCACAAACACAACAACACAACAACAAATCACAACACACAACAACAAATCACAAAACACAACAACAACACAACAACAACACAACAACAAATCACAAACACAACAACAACACAACAACAAATCACAAACACAACAACAACACAACAACAAATCACAAACACAACAACAACACAACAACACAAAAACAACAAATCACAAACACAATCACACAACAACACAACAACAACACAACAACACAACCACAAAAACACAACAACAAATCACAAAAACACAACAACACAAAAACAACAAATCACAAATTCAACAAATCACAACAAAACAACAAATCACAACAAAACAACAACATTAGCCTCTGAACAGTACATTTATGCAGTCAGTATAATAATATTACAATAATAATAATAACAATAACAATCATATAATAACAATACAAATAAAAATAACAATGACAATAATAATTATAATAATAATAATATTTAAGGCAGTTTTAAACAGCTTCTTGGTGCATTACCGCCCCCTGCTGGACTGGAGTCTGGATCATTACAACTTCATTCTTCTGTATTTACTACAAATCTGAATACTGGCTCAACCTCAGAGGAGTTACTGGACTCGGGTTATATCAGCTGTGTGTAGTACACCCTTGCGCCTGGACTCCTCCTCCTCCTCCTCCTCCTCCTCCTCCTCCTCCTCCTCCTCCTCCTCCTCCTCTCTCTCTCTCTCTCTCTCCTTCAGTCTCTTGTTAGCAGCCCTGAGTCTCTGCACGCTGCTGCAGACTCCAGAGGACTCTAAAGGACTTCAGAGGAGTGATGTTAAAGTGGTTTTATGTCTCAGACGGTCTGCACCATGACCTCATGTGAAGGTAAGACTCCTCTGCAGCGCGTGTGTGAGATCTGTCTGTAACTATGACCTGATTGGTTACTCTGCAAACTTTCATATAAGTCTCTGCACAGTTTAGAATAGGAGTCTGCTCTCTGATGTGCGCCTCGTGATTCTCCAAAACCTCTGAACTCTCAGGACCTCATGCGTCTAAAGATCCATGTGTGTGTGTCTCATCCTGCATGTCTCTGTGTTCATGCAAAGTGGCAGAGTCTCTCTCTCTCTCTGTCTCTCTCTCTCTCTCTCTCTCTCTCTCTCTCTCTCTCTCTCTCTCTCTCTCTCTCTCTCCCTCCTGTGTTGAATGCAGATGCATCACAGTAGCTCTGCAGGAAAGTGCTGAGCTCAGGAGAACAGAAGGAGACTTTTTTCCAGAGGCTGCAGTCAGAAGCTGAAACAGTGAAAGTGTTGTAGCTGTAGTGAAGGTGATGGTGAGACTCTGGCTCTGAGCCGGGCTCCTGTGATGTTGCCCTCTTGAACAGCCTCCTCTGCAGCCTGACCCCTCATCCCTGCAGCATGTCAGTGTTTGTGTGTTTTGTAGGTCATCTCTGAACATGTTCCTGTGTAATATGTAACATAAGCATCACGTCATGCTGACGGGTTCCTCCTGCAGCAGCTCCGAGCTGAAGCAGCAGACTCTGAGATCTTTGGTGGTGGTGGAAACTTTAGACCGGTTGGTCACCCTCCTCGTGAAGTGGAACCAAAGAACAACTGTGAGAGAGCCGTGCCAGGGCTCAGATCAGAGAGCTGGCAGCCCGTCAGGAGGGATTGTGTCATGAGTATAAAGACTTATTGTACCCAAACATCTGCTGCAACGTCCGTCAGCAGGATATTAAAGCTCTCACACAGTGGAGGTGTTGTTGTTGATGTTGTTGTTGTTGTTGTTGTTGTTGGTTCTGCTGCTGAACATTACACACATGAGCATGATGACAGGGTACTGGTGACTTCAGGGCAGTCTGATATAAACCTGGACCCTGCACAGAGATAGGGACAGGTAGACAGTGTGGATGTAAATGAGGACCATGACACTCTTTAACTCTGCTCCTGTTTTTGTGTTTGTGAGGTGAAAGTTTGCAGAAGCAACTTTTCAGCTTCAAAGAGAATGGTTTGTGTTTGCTCTTCTGGGCTGCTGTTTGGCCTCATGTCCCCTGTGATCTGCTGACAAAGCTCCCATACAGACCAGAATCCATCCTCTGAGCGATGGTCGGGGTCAGACCCGAGCACAGAGAGAGATCCGGTTGTTGACGCCACATTTCTATTCTGTTTTCATAGAAGTCATTGAGCTGCTGAAGAGTTCTGATGTGTCTCCTCTCATGACTGGTGTTGTTGACTCAGTGCTGCAGTAAATAAAGTGTGAGGGGGGTAAACAGGATGGTAATTTACAGGTCACAGGATACGATACACGCCATATTTACAGAGTTCAATGAAACAAACATGATGAAGCCACTGCGCTCAGATATGATCACCTTTATAAACCAGCATGCTGCTGTCAGAGCAGGGAGGACCGGGTGCAGGACCCACGGTGCAGTCCTCATGGTGCAGTCCTCACGGTGCAGTCCTCATGGTGCAGTCCTCACAGTGCAGTCCTCATGGTGCAGGCCTCACGGTGCAGGCCTCAAGGTGCAGGCCTCAAGGTGCAGTCCTCACGGTGCAGGCCTCACGGTGCCACGTAGCAGCAGGTCCTTTAAACTCGTGCACGCTGTATTTTGGAGCGTGATGGTCAGGGTGTTCTGACCTCAACCACAGTGTGCCGAGCTGTGCTGTAAAAGGAGCGAGACTCTCTGGTCCAGTGGAGGACGCAACCTCAGAGCGACACAGGCCTCTGTGTGGATGTGTGTGTGTGTGTGTGTGTGTGTATGCACTTTGTGGCTCAGTGATCCCAGATGTTTGTCTCACAGTAAATCTTCTTGCAGCAGACGCAGTGACAGAGAGGGGAAGTGTGTTTGGCAACGTGTTTGTGACAGAAGGAAGAGAAGAGGTGCAAGATTTATTACAGAACGAGGGTTCAAACTTTACAAATGAAGACGTTAAACACGTGTTCCTCATCAGCATCCTTAGTTTGCTGTAAGAGAAGACGTCTGGCCTGCACTCTGCTCACATCACACCTGTGTCAAACCTCTCGTGTGTTTCAGCTTCACCATCACTCAGGCTGCACACACTCAACACTTGTTTATGGATCTCTGCAGGTTCAGTAATCAGATAATAACATCTCTCTCCTCCTCTGCGTTTCTAAAGAAGCCACTGTTCTCCTCTGCTGAATGTCAGTTGGAGTTGGAGTTGAGCTGTGTTGGGTTGAGAGAGAGAGAGAACATGCTGGAGACTCATGGAGGGTTAAATCTGGCACCAGCAGACTGGATTGCATCATCAAAATGAAGGATGCATGACAGTTAGAGAGGCAGGAAACCTCCAAGCTAATGCAGAAGTGAAAAAAAACTGCAGTACCTCAGGCGTCCACTGGAGGCTGCGTTCAGAAGTAAAGGGATCCTGTTTACAGCCTGCTACAGGAACAGATCTTTATACATGACAGCTGTGCAGAGATACATCTTATATCACTCAGCTGTTTAGATGAAGGCGTAGTGATATGCATATGGTGGGGGCGTGGCTAATTTGACTGACACGTGGCTTAAGGCCCGCCTCTACGTGTGTTTCTAGATGAGCAGGTAATAAGTGAGAGTCTGCACCCAGGGTCACCATGACAACCCCATCTTTAGGTTTTTAACTTGTGTTTTTGTATATCTGTAATCATGAGCAGGGCGGCACGGTGGAGCAGTGGTTAGAACACAGAGAAGGTTCCTGGTTTGAATCCTCAGAGCCTCTCTGTGTGCTGTTTGCATGATCTCCACGTGGCGTGTGTGTGTGTGTGTGTGTGTGTGTGTGTGTGTGTAGTTGTTGTATAACCTTTTTAGTCTTGCTTTTAAGTACTAAGTTTTATTCTTACAGTTTTATTTCACCTTACTTTATTTATTTATTTGTTTATTTTAATTAATTAATTAATTAATTTTAAGTATAGCATCTTATTTTAATTTAACGGTTTATTATTTGAATGTTTTATTATCTTATTTGTTTTTTATTTTTATTTTGGTGAGTTTATTTCCTGTTTTGAGTTTTAACATCTTATGTTTCCCCATTAAGATATCATGAGAGCATTTCCTCAGTTCATTCAGCAACTTCTCTTTTGTTTTTCATTTATTTATTTATTATCTAGTTCAAATTTTAGTCACTTTTTATTTATTTTATATATATATTTATTTATTTTAAGTATAGAATCTTATTTTCTTGGTTTAATATTTTAGCATTTTATTATCTTATTTATTTATTTTATTTTGGAGAGTTTAATTTCCTGTGTTGAGTTTTAACATCTTATGTTTCCTCATTAAGATATCAAGAGTGTTTCCTCAGTTTGTACAGCAACTCCTTTATTTTTCTTTTTGTTTATTTTATTTGTATTGTTATTATTATTATTGTTATTATTATTATTGTTATTATTATTATTGTTATTGTTGCATAAATTGTGTTTTTAATCTTATCCTTGTGGGATGGGTTTGGGGTCTGGGATGGGATTAGGATGGAGGGTCTTTTTATTTTTATTTTATATATATATATTTTAAATGTCTTCTGTGTGAAGTTGTTTTTATGTACAGCACTTTGTGTAACAATGTCATCGTATGTTAAGTGCTTTATAAATGAAGTCTGATTGGTTGATTGATTGATTGATTGATGATTGGTTGTCGTCCCTCCATGTCAGCCCTGTGATTGGCCGGTGACCCGCTCCTTCCTCCCTGTGTGTAGTTTGCAGTCTGACCGTGCGTTGCGTTGAAAAGTGGGATTAGAGGGAGAATTAGGGCAGGTAATCTGAGTCCCCATGGGTGGCACCGACACCTTGCTCAAGTGGTTACATCAGAGGTCCTGATTGGTCTGCGAGCAGCCTGTGTTGACATTAATCCAACTCTCTGTGGATTGGAGAGGTCACGTGTTGGGAGCTAATCACGGCCTCCTCTACTCAGGGAGCGTCTCAGAGGTAGACGGAGGGAGGGGGGGACACACACGGGGGGTCCATGGGAGAGACATGGACCTCTCTGGAGGTCTGGGGAAGTGAATCTATGGATTAAAGGTTAAGAGTAAATCTGCAGACCGGCAGTCAGCTCAGGGTGAACACGCAGACCTGAGGATTCAGTTTCTACGTCACGTCACGGCGCCTCAAGCCAGGAGTCAAAATATAAACAAACATCAGCGTCATGAACACACAAACACACTCATGAAGGAGATAACTTTCTTTAACCCCCGACTGTCAGATGTTCCTCAGATTAGATCCAGACTCTGAGAGGAGAGAGAGTTTCTGTGATGAAAACAGAGCAGGTAATCCTCCCTCTCAGGCCCGGGGGAGCAGAACAGGTTTGGCATTGTTGCTCTGACAGATTACAGTTACATTTATAATCCAGAGTTTGGGACATTTTCTGATGCTTTGACTTAAACTCTGAAACTCTAATTGGTTTAATCTGAAACTTAAACTGCAGAAGAATTCTGTGGACTCAGGAGAGAGATCTCAGAGGGAAGTTAAACTGGATCCTGTGAGGTCCTGGATTCAGGTTTATGTGTGCAGATGAAGACTTACTGAGTCCTTCAGAGTTTAAGCGTGTGTGTGAATGTTTGAGTGAGTAACTCGCCCCTCTCTCTCTCCTCTCTCTCTCAGCTGGCCTCAAGTGAACTGGAGGAAACGCTGAAGCCCCCCTACCTGGAACCCATCGGAGGACTAAGTGGATTGGAGGCGACTGAGAGCAGGAGAGGGAGTCAGAGAGGGACAGAAGACAGAAGGGATTAGCAGCTAATCCAGAGCACGGACAATCCTGGAGGAGCCTGATCTGCCGTCCAGGTTGATTCCAGAATAACAGTCCCTGGATTATGACTGCCCCCTTTGGAAGGAGCGTCGCCTTCCTTGTGTCTCTGCTCTGATAACCTCTGGGTGATCTGAGGTCTCGGGTGCAGAGGACAGAAGCGGGGCGAGGGGCCGGGTGACGGGTGACGGGGTGCCTCATGGACTGCGTGGTGCCACACTTGGATAAACCTCTTTAGGGAGACGGTGCATGACAGCCGACCCCCCCAACCCCACCCCCGGCTCTCTCTCCTCTGGACTCTACGGAGACCTGACACACTCATCGGGGTCAGACCTCTTCCTGGAAGTGTGGATGCATCGAGCACCGAGGGAGAGGACTCACTGCCAGTAAGTACCCGAGTGTTCTCTTCTTTGGGTCTCTCTGTGAGGAGCTGGAGCTGCTGAGGGTCTAAGGGGATGATAGACTGAAGGGCTGGACGCCCTCCAGGGAATGATTGGTCCTGATGTGTCATCGAGAGAGCAGAGAGGAGACTGAACAGGCTGATAGTCCTGAACCTGAACCTGCAGAGGGACTTCATCCACAGAGTTTATATAAGTTTAATCATCTCGCTGTAGTCTGTCAAGCTCTCTCTCTCTCTCTCTCTCTCTCTCTCTCTCTCTCTCTCTCTCTCTCTCTCTCTCTCTCTCTCTCTGAGGTCTCTGAGATGAGCCGCTGAGTGCTGCAGAGGAGTCAGACCGGTGCTTCCCTCAGATCACCTGAGCTGCTGGTCTGAGCTCCCCCTCAGTGCTCCTGCAGCTGGACTTTGAATCTTTAATCTAAACACAATCAGATTCCAGCCGTCCCTCTCTCTCTCTCTCTCTCTCTCTCTCTCTCTCCCTCTCTCTCTCTCTCTCTCTCTCTCTCTCTCTCGCGCTCTCGTCTCTTCGCCCTCCTCTCTCTCCTCCCTCTCTCTCTCTCTCTCTCCTCTCTCTCTCCTCTCTCCT